>NW_025977740.1:1175-6831 GCF_021869965.1 Rhincodon typus | reverse complement strand
TGTCTCTCTCTTTGCATCTCTGCTCACTCTCTACCTGCCTTCTCTCCCCATGTCTTTCTATCAGTCCATCCAATTCAGACTTGCTCCACCTCCATTTGCCCACATCTCTTTCATTGTCCCCATCTGTTCCTGTCTGATTCTGTCTGTCTTTGTCCAGCTCTCTCTCCTGATGCCTTCATCTCCAGTTCCCAATTCTCTCTTGGCTATCATTGTTTCCTACCCCTATCCCTCTGACTGCATTTCTCTCTGTCACTGTCTCACTTCCTCTCCCTCTCTCTGTCTCTTCCCTCTCTCTCTCTGTAGTCTGTCCCAATCCCTCTGCTTTATCTGTTCCTCTTCCATTCCACCTGACTATCTCTGTCTTTCTCACTCTCTCTTTCCTCTCTCTTTCTCTCTCTCTCTCTCTGTGTTTGCTCCCATCCATGTTTCTCTGTGCCTTAATCTGTCTCTCCGATCTCTGAGAGGATGGTTGGGAGTGAGATGATTAGCTGTCGCCTCGCTCTCCCACACGAGCGGAATGGATTTGTGTCTGAGATCTGATTTGCACACTGCCTGATAACAGGTCAGAACGAATCACAAGTCCGCGCTGTTATCTGGCCTTCCCTGGCTGGGTGAACAGACAGCCAGCCCAAGTCAGCTTGCTGCTACAGAACTGGGTCATTTCATAGAATCCCTGCAGTATGGAAGCAGGCCCATTGCATCCAAACTGACCCTGTGAAGGGCATCCCGCCAGACCCATCCGATTACTGTAACCCTGCATTTCCCATGAATGGCCCACCTAGCCTGCACGCCCCTGGACATTTGGCATGGCCAATCCACCCTAACCTGCACATCTTTGGACTCTGGGAGGAAACCGGAGCACCCGGAGGGAACCCACGCAGACACGGGGGAGAATGTGCAAACTCCACACAGCCAGTCGCCCGAGGGTGGAACTGAATCCCAGGTCCTTGTCACTGCGAGGCAGCAGTGCCAACCACTGAGCCACCGTGCCCACTTTTGTCAGCAACCCGGGTACCTGCTATCACCGTGAGGACTCTGCACTGTTCACTCCAGTATTTATAAGGAAGTGAACAAGGGACAAGTTTGAAGCAGTGTCTGAGTGAGTGGACAGCCTTTGGTAAAGGAGGGGGAGCTCACATGGCAGGGTGGGTGATGTTTTTATTTGATTTATTTATTGCCGTGTGTATCGTGTTAGAAAATGCAGGTGAAAAGCGTTGCGTCGTGTTGCCAACCCGCCGGGGCCATCTCAAAACACAGAAAAATAAATCAAAACATAGAGCATAAGGGCAGGGAAACGAAGAAATAAAGTGTCCACCTTTACAGTCCTTCTTGTTGAGTGCTCTGTCATGGCCCTTGGGCCTGGTGGTCCCCACAGCCATTCGAATGAAAGCCCCCACTCTTTGGCACCAGAGATAGTAAGAACTGCCGATGCTGGAGTTAGATATAACACAGTGTGGAGCTGGAGGAACACAGCAGGCCGGGCAGCGCCAGGAAAGTTGACGTAATAAAAACCGAAAGAACTGCGGATGCTGTAAATCAGGAACAAACACAGATGTTGCTGGAAAAGCTCAGCAGGTCTGGCAGCGCCTGTGAAGGAATAAAACAGAGTTAACGTTTCGGGTCCGGTGACCCTTCCTCAGAACTGGTTCGGGGGTCTTCAACTTTCCTGCTCCTCTGATGCTGCCCAGCCTGCTGTGTTCCTCCAGCTCCACCCTGCGTTTACTCGTCGGCACCATCTTACCTCCACCAACGCCCTCGCCTCTTATCAGTCCTCACTGGGTCTCGCCAACGCCGCTGGCTACAAAACCCGACTCGAACGCCACCATGCGCCCACCTTGCTGATGCCACCGGGCTCTTGTCTCGGGCCCAAACCCAATTCCAACGCCTCCCTGAATCTGCGCCGGACGCAGAAGCTGCCAGGAACACAAAGCTTCTGGGTCCACAACTGCTGGGCCTACTCACCAATGCTGTGACCGGGATCCTCACTGAGCTCCGGTGTTTCAGCACATGTTGCAGACACAGGGTCCCACGTCATCACCACTGGAGGTTCCTGTCTTCATGAGATTGTTATTTGGGCACTAAAACCAAAGACTGGATCTTTTTTAAATCTGAGGACCCATTGATACCCTGTTGCGAGTAATGCTCTGGGAGTGTCATCAGCTCAGTGAACCCCCTGCCTACCCCCCTCCCCTCCGATCGCCCTCCTAATGTGCCACTGACCCTGTGCTCGCTTGTTCCTGGTTAAACAATTTTGAAATTCCCATTGTCGTCGTTGTCTTCGAATCCCTCTGTGTCTTCATCCCACTCCCTAACGGTGTAAACCCCTCCAACCCTCTGCGATACCCTGCCTCCCTGTGCCTAGCCTGCATTTTAACAGCGCCCGCCGTACTTCCAGTTGCCCACAATACCCGTCTCGACACCACCCATCCCCGCCCCGCCCCACCAGCCTTGCTTTCCTCCTTGCGTCAAACCGACACACCTCCTGGCACAAGGTTTTGATCATCTCCTGTCATATCTCGATTGGCCTGATCGTGCTCCCGCGTGGGGGTTGCAGGGTGTGCTACAACATCAACGGCGCTATACAAACGCAAGTTGAGTTGGACGGCCGGTTTGCGATGCAGAGTGAAGCCAATAGCGTAGGTTCAGTTTCCCCATCCCCTGATGTTACCATGAAGGTCCCACCTTTTCTCAACCTCCCTCTCTCTCTCCTCACCTGAAGTGCAGTGACCTTTAGGTTAAACCACGACCAGGCGCCTCTCTCTCTCTCATCCTCTATTCATCCACGGGACGAGGGACATCGCTGGCTAGGGCAGCATTTATTGCCCATCCCTAGTTGCCCCCAGAGGGTAGTTCAGAGTCAATCACATTGCTGAGGGTCTGGAGTCACATGTAGGCCAGATCGGGTAAGGATGGCAGTTTCCGTCCCTAAAGGACATTCATGAACCAGATGGGTTTTTCCCAACAATTCACGGCCATCATTAGATTGTTACTTCCGGATATTTATTGTATTCAAATTCCACCATCTGCCGCGGCAGGATTTGAGCCCGGGTCCCCAGAACACTACCTGGGTCCCTGGATTAACAGTCCAGCAGTAATACCACTAGGCCATCACCTCCCCTACTCATGAGAGAGAACAGTCGTATGGGTCCTCTAAGACTATGTTGACTTTAAACACAAGGTGCTGTTGTTGTCGACCCTGCAGGTTGAAGTTTTAAAAGAAAGTGACCTGTCCCAGCGACGTGATCAATAAACACAAGATCCCTTGATTAAAAATAAACGGGAAGTGTTTCTGCCTTTAATGGAAAAGGAGTCTTCCATTAATCTGAGCTGAGACACACACACACACAGTTGTGAGTGAGTGCAGATTGACCCTTGACCTTGTTGTCAAAATTGTGATGGAAGTCTCCGCTGGGATTTGTAACAGGATAAACTTCTCTCCTCTGTGCTTCCTTGCTGCTAGTTGTCATTAAATCCATATCACACACATGGCTGTCAGAGCTGAATCTGTGATTTGTTTCCCACTTAACGCCTCCTTGTCCTTTTGTCCGAGCACCCGGAGGAAACCCACGCCGACACGGGGAGAATGTGCAAACTCCACACAGACAGTCACCCGAAAGCAGAATCGAACCCGGGACCCGGGCACCGTGAGGCAGCAGTGCTAACCCACTGAGCCAGATGGGTTTTGTGAAAACAGGCGACGGTTTGATGATTGCCAGCTTGCTTACATTCCCAGATTTTTAATGAACGGAAAGTTTCCCAGCATCTGGATTCCAACCCATGACGGCAGAACACTGGCCTGGGGTTGTGGGTTACCATACGTACATTGTTACTGCTAACCCATCTCCACTGCACACAACAGGCCAGACACATGAGATCAAACCCCTTGGAAGGTGCAAGGTTAATGGAAGCTACATCAATTGGGAGAGGGAGAGACATGGGGGGATTCAAGGAGAATAAATACTTTAATATCAGGATGTTGCTTGACTGTGAGCCACAGTACGTCAGTGAAGGTGGGCCGATAGGGCAATGGGATTTGGTACAAATTATGACGCATGAGCAGTTCATCTCCTGGGGGTAGAATCGAGGAGACCGGTGAGCAGGGAGATTAGGCAAATTGAGAGGTTTGCAAATGTGCAAACGAGAAATCGGGCCTCCACTATGGGAGGCTTCACCGAGCAGGGTGAACACTGGATCACAGCTTCACCGAGCAGGGTCAACACTGGATCACAGCTTCACCGAGCAGGGTCAACACTGGATCACAGCTTCACCGAGCAGGATCAGCACTGGATCACAGCTTCACCGAGCAGGGTCAACACTGGATCACAGCTTCACCGGGAAGATCAACACTAGATCACAGTGTCACCGAGCAGGATCAACACTGGATCACAGCTTCACCGAGCAGGATCAACACTGAATCACAGCTTCACCGAGCAGGATCAATGCTGGATCACAGCTTCACTCAGCAGGGTGACCAACACTGGATGACAGCTTCACCACACAGGATCAACACTGGATCACAGCTTCACCGAGCAGGATCAACACTAGATCACGTCTTCACCATGCAGGATCAACACTGGATCACAGTTTCACCGAGCAGGATCAACACTAGATCACAGCTTCACCGAGCAGGACCAACACTAGATCACAGCTTCACTGAGCAGGATCTACACTAGATCACTGCTTCACCGAGCAGGATCAAGACTGGACCACCGCTTCACCGAGCAGGATCAACACTGGATCACAGCTTCACCGAGCAGAATCAACACTGGATCACAGCTTCACTCAGCAGGGTGACCAAAACTGGATGACAGCTTCACCACACAGGATCAACACTGGATCACAGCTTCACCGAGCAGGATCAACACTAGATCACAGCTTCACTGAGCAGGGTGACCAACACTGGATCACAGCCTCACCAAACAGGATCAACACTGGATCACAGCTTCACCGAGCAGGATCAACACTAGATCACAGCTTCACTGAGCAGGACCAACACTAAATCACAGCTTCACTGAGCAGGATCTACACTAGATCACTGCTTCACCAATCAGGGTCAAGACTGGACCACCGCTTCACCGAGCAGGATCAACACTGGATCACAGCTTTACCAACCAGGATCAACACTGGATCACAGCTTCACCGAGCAGGATCAACACTAGATCACAGCTTCACCGAACAGGATCAACACTGTACCACAGCTTCACCGAGCAGGATCAACACTGAATCACAGCTTTACCAAGCAGGATCAACACTAGATCACAGCTTCACCAATCAGGGTCAACACTAGATCACAGCTTCACTGAGCAGGGTCAACATTAGATCACAGCTTCAGCGAGCAGGATGACAAACACTGGATCACGGCTTCACCGAGCAGGATCACCACTGGATCACAGCTTCACTGAGCAGGGTGTCCACCACTGGATCACAGCTTCACCGGTGTTTGTGGAACCCAGCCGTGATGAGATTTGGAGGGGGAGAGGGCGTTCCAGGAAAGGACAGGCCTTTATAGACGTGGCCATCTTTGTTCCTGAGCCTGTGCCGTTTTACAGGCCAGGCAGGGAGGAACTGTAACTGTGAGCTACAGGGTTACAGAGGCTGATATCAAGTTGACAGCTCTTCACATGGTGCAATTGTGGCTCCACACTCCCGAGCCTGT
>NW_025977740.1:0-1075 GCF_021869965.1 Rhincodon typus | reverse complement strand
GTTGCGGTTCTGACGGTGGCTGTTTGAAACTCTGGGCCTACCTGCCGAAATGGCCGACTCGCTGCCCCGTCATCGCTCAAGAGAGAGCTGAGCCAGCAGAATGTAACAAGGAGCACCAGCAGGAGGTGGAGAGTGAGAGCCTGGAGGGGGTTGTGGTTGTTACAAGAGAAATGTTCGTCTCCCGGCAGGGAACGTTGACTTCTCTTTCTGCTCCCTAACCCCCCCCGCCCCACCAACAAACCAACACGGACCTGCTCCTACTTCCCCACGCTCCCCCCCGACCTCCAACCCTGTTGGCTCAACTTTGATCGTCTGCCCGGTTTCCCAGGTGGTTCATAAGAGATCGAGCACTGTGAGTGGAGCTGTCACCGTTGCCAAGGCAACTGCCCTGTGGAGCCCGACACAGAAATGCGACGATAGAGGGTAGGGTACATAGGGTTGGGTGTACAGTGCTGGCCTGGAGCTGCGAGCTAACCACAGCACACAGGTAGCCCCCTCCCACCCTTGCCCATATGTCACTACTTCACAATGGCAGCGAGAAATTGACCTGCTGGGGGAGGGGAGTCACGTCCAGCCGGCCCGTCTCATGCCCCCTCCCTCTCCCGTCTGCCTCATCATCCCAAACTCCCCCCACCCCCACCCCCCACAGTCAGGATGGAGAAAGCCAGGTGATTGTCTCCCACCTGAAGGGGGTGAAATGGGTCAAGCATGGGATAGGGAACTGCACCCGAGTAACCATCACAGTATGGGAACCTGGGTTTGAGGGACAGAGAGTTCCAGCAGCTGAGTGGGGTGTTGGGGGTTCAGGGGTGGGGGCTGGGGCGGAGAGAGAGGACAGGGAGAGTGAGGATAAGCAGAGAGGGGGCAGAAAGAGAGGGGGTTCAGTGAGAGGGCAGAGAGTGTGGGGGTAAAAAGAGAGAGGAGGCAGAGAGAGTGTGGGGGTAAAAAGGGAGCGGGCGGGGGCAGAGAGAGTGAGAGGGCAGAGAGAAAATGAGCGAGGACAGAGAGTGTGAGGGTAAACACAGAGGGGGCAGACAGAGAGAGGGTGGGAGTTGGTAGGGCAGGGAGAGGGCAG
>NW_025977739.1:0-6831 GCF_021869965.1 Rhincodon typus | reverse complement strand
CCTCTCTGCTCCTATGATGCTGCTTGGCCTGCTGTGTTCATCCAGCCTTGCACCTTGTTGTCACAGGAGCTCGGATGCTGCCTACTCCACAGCCACCAGGGGACATACAATCCTGAGTGTGCTCGTAACTACACCAGCAGCTGACTGAAGATAATCAATTGAGCCCCTAACCTGGCTCATTTACTTTTGCTAGAAGTGACACACATCCACATACAAGGACTCATTCTTTGCAAACAAAAGAAATTTGTTCAAGCCTCTGGCATTTTTGCACTTCCTGGGAGCTGGAGGAGCCTATAATCTCCTTTTCTGAAGAAGAGTCCAGACCTGAAACATCAGCTTTCCTGCTCCTTTGATGCTGCCTGGTCTGCTGCGTTCATCCAGCTCTACACCTTGTTATCTCAGACTCCAGCATCGGCAATTCCTACTATCTCTATAATCTCCTCAGCACTTTCTCCACAGCCAATCAAATTTGACTTGCCAACCAATCAGCACCTTTTACTCAAATAATATCAAGTGTTGTGACAGTTTGAAATTTGGCATTCTTGCATTTGTCCTGGTGAATGCAAGATGAAAACTTCTTGGTGACATGACTCTCTTTTCAGCACAAATCAAGTTCAATACAGTCAAGGGACTGAAAGATAAAAGTACATGCTTTTGAGAACTCAGAATGTCTCAAAGCATTTTGAAGTACTTTTGAGGGTTTTTTTTTCCTATTGTAATGTTGAAAAATGGTGTATAAATTCAAATCTTTCTTTTGTGTCTAACTGAATATTGAATACAAAGGTCATTCATCCATCAATCCATCTGGCATTGATGCACTCCAAGAATATTATCCCACTTCTCTCATCTCACCTAATTAATAAATCATCCTATTCCTTTCTTGCTGATATGATTATCCAGCTTCCCTTTAAATGCATCAATGTGATTCACCTCAACTACTCGAAATGCTAACAGGTTCCACATTCTGACCATCCTCCTGACATTTCTCCTCAATTAAAAACCGAAAGAACTGCGGATGCTGTAAATCAGGAACAAAAGCAGAAGTTGCTGGAAAAGCTCAGAAGGGTGTTCTGAGGAAGAGTCACCGGACCCGAAACATCAACTCTGATTTTTTTCCTCACAGATGCTGCCAGACCTGCTGAGCTTTTCCAGCAACTTCTGTTTTTGTTTCTCCTCAATTCCCTGTTGGATTACAGCTGCTTTTCCAAATTCACGTTGCAGCTGAAGTAGTTTGGCCAGCACACCTACAGGGCAGGTAGCAGTCCAAAAAGGCCTGTATGGCAAAGCTACGAGCCGTGAGAATTACTGCAGGAAGCCTAAGATTCAAGTACTTTCAATGGGACATCCAACCTGACAGTCAAATGGTCAGGGAAATCTGTTGGATTGCAAGGGCAGCTTTTCAAAATGTACAGAGCAAGGCTTTCTACTCAGCTTCACTTCAGAATAAAAGTCTTTACTTTGAGAAAAATAAGTGCACATGAGTTCTCAACTGTGGCCAAGTCAAGTCTTAGGCAAGGAAACATCGTGGTCAAAGAGTTAATAGTATGGGTCTGTTCACAGCACTGGTTTAAAATTGCTGATGTGCTACAAGCAAGCTTCATGAGCCTAGATAACAGACATGGGAGGCTGGGATTTGTTGAAAGACTGATTACATTTCAGCATTGCCTAACTTTTGCTGGCTTATGGTTGCTCAATGTTTACTCAAGTTTTCAAAATGCACGAGTTTTCAAAGCACGTTGCTGAGTTTGGATTATCTGCCAAGTAACGAGGGAAATGACACGAAGGTGAGTGGAAGAGATGGAAAGTGAAGCACCATATAGCTATTACAGTCAACCTGTTCAGATACTTCTGGAGCAAGTGGGATTAAACCCTGGTCTTCTGGATCAGAGGTAGGAACACTACCAAAGAGTCATAGAGCCGTACAGCACAGAAACAGACCATTCGGGCCAACTCATCCATGTCGACCAGATATCCTAAATTAATCTAGTCCCATTTGTCAGCATTTGGCCCATATCCCTCTAAACCCTTCCTATTCATGTACCCATCCAGATGCCATTTAAATGTTGTAATTGTACCGCATGAGCTCCAGGCACCATATTTACTTGTGTAAAATTCAAGATTCTGAGACCACTCGAAATCGGCTAAGTGTCCTTTTTGGTGAGTTTTGTGGAGGCTTTCTCTCCATGAGGCCCTGGTTTTCTCATATTATGGTCCCAGGCTCATGTCATAAGTTACGCAGTGTGTCGCATGGCATCACATTTGTCCTGTTCTCTCCCTTGCTGTAGCTGGGAGTTCCCACCACTGTCGAAGTATCCCAGCATTCCTAGCTTTGGCACCATTAACAACCAGTCAAGCACTGGCCATCCAGCGTTCCCCTGTGTGATTCGATTAACTTGCCCAGACATGGCAGATAAGGGGAGCTTCGTGCTGCACCTTGTGACCAGGGACCTAGAGATCCTGGAGGATGGGATGTATGCAGAGGGAAGTTGTCTTCATCCTCCAGGATCCACGGAGGAGGCCATAATACCAAAGTTGCTGCCCATGCCAGTGGGGGCCCAACAGTGCAGGAAGAAGGTCAATAGCCTTCTTCACTCTATGGTCTGGGTAAGCGCCAACCATCTTCCCAATGACACCTTCTGCTAGGTCACTCACCTCCCTCCAAGGCTGATGGTCGAGTACTCTCACTATCACTCGCTCCCACTGATGCTGAAACCCTGAGCATTCTAAACCCCCGCGCGGCCTCTATACTGCATACTCACTCTCTGAGGACACCTCACCACATTCCCCCCCACCTACGCCAGCCCTAACAGTCATGACAGCCACTTACATCTCACTCAGTAACTCCCCATCTCTTATTGCAGGAGGAAATGGCCCACCCTAGGGCGGAGATGGGTTCGATTTACAGCCTCTCACCCACCAAATAGAGCGGATCCTGAGCCCCCCTGATGTGAAGACCAGGTCTGCTGCTGGGGAGATGCCAAATCTTCCAGGTCCTTGCAACCAAGTGAGCAGCATTGTCTAAGACTGTGCTTCTCTCCCTTTACCAACAGAGAGCATACATTGTCATTATGTCTGGAGTTCTACCTTTCGGTCACAACGCATTCTCTTGTTTGTCTCCTGTAAGTAACAGTGAAATCAGCGAAGTGTCATTGGCCAATGCCAGCCTGGGAAGGGATCTGTGTTTCCGGCTCTGAGGAAGAGGACACGGATACTGCAGAGGATCCACCAGCTCACATACTGACACCTCAAAGGGTACGTTTTGCTAAATTAGAGTCAGGAGCATTTTCTGCTGAGCATGTTACTGCCAGTCAAGAGACAAATGTTCCAGGTCACTGGAACTCGGAGGACTGTCAGGAACCAGGCATCTGCTCAGCACCAGACACTATTTCTTATTGATATCACATTGTCAGTTCAGAGAGAGGTATTGGCAGGAGCGCAACATGCACCAGTGAGGTAGATTCATAAAATTCCTTACAGTGTGGAAGCAGGCCATCGAGTCCACACTGACCCTCCAAAAAAGGAGCATCCCAGTCCCCAATCCTATCCCTATAAGCCTGCATTCCCCATGGCTAACCCACCTGACCTACACATTCCTGGGCACTATAGCATGGCCAATCCACCCTAACCTGCACATCTTTGGATTGTGGGAGGAAACTAGAGCACCCAGAGGAAACCCACACAGACACAGGGAGAATGTACAACACTACACAGACAATCGCCCAAGGGTAGAATCAAACCCAGGTAAGGCAGCAATGCTAACCACTGAACCACCGTGCTACACCACGGTAGGGAAAGAAACAGAGTTGATTAATAGAGTGATAAATAGAGGCAAAATGGAAAAGTGAACCAAAAAAAAACGAACATGGAGAATCGCTGTAATCGAGCTATGTTTGAAAATTGCTGTATTGATCCTTGAGGTATTAGTGAGGGACGGTCAGGATGGTGTGTGAAATTTACAAGCATCCTTTATTCAGAACTTCAGAAGAGATTCACTTTTCTGATTACTGCGATGAAGTGCGTTGACATATCAACTAAACAGGATAGGCCTTTATTCGTTCATGTTTAGAAGGGTGACAGGTGATCTGATTGAAACACACAAGATTCTGAGGGAGCTTGACGGAGTAGAATGTTGAAAAGATCTTATCTCTTATCACTCTTGCTTCTTTTGCAAATCACTTTAAATCTATGCCTTCTCATTTTTGTTCCTTTTATAAGCAGGAACAGTTTCTCCCTATCTACTCTGTCCAGCTTGCGCATGATTTTGAAAATCTCTATCATATCTCCTCTCAGCCTTATTCTCTCCGATGAGAATAGTCCCAAATTCTTCAATTCGTCCTAATAATTCAAATTTTTCATGCCTGGAACCAGTCTTGCAAATCAATTCTGCTTTATAAGAACACCCCAAGTTTCACTGAACCTTTGGAAGTTGTTAGTATATGCCAGCATAATTATTCGGTGTCTGTCATCCAAATGATCAGTCATCTACCTCAAATCCAGCAGCACATTCTTTTCATCTCTTCTAGCCTAAATTTCTCTTTCAATTTTTGTGCCCTTACTCCTTCTTTGAAGTTACAAGGCCCCTCTTGTCATCTGTCGCCCATCTACCATGCCAGGTGTGTCAAGACCTTTTCAGATCAGATAGGCTAAGACCAAACCTGACCACAACTCACAACAGTATGGTTTTTATTTCAGATGTGACATTAAAGTGAGAATTACCCACTTTCTGAGGCAAACACAAAGGATTGCGCAGCACTGTTTGAAGCAGAGGAGAGTTCAGTGTTCTGGCCGATATTTATTCATCATTCGACAAGCAAAGCTGTGTCGATTTTTAGCAAATTTTGCCATATGTTAAGTGAATAGTATATCACATTCCTTAGACGTAAGAACACACT
This sequence comes from Rhincodon typus, assembly GCF_021869965.1. Lineage (NCBI taxonomy): Eukaryota > Metazoa > Chordata > Chondrichthyes > Orectolobiformes > Rhincodontidae > Rhincodon > Rhincodon typus. The sequence continues at coordinate 1,939 of NW_025977739.1, read as the reverse complement.
TTCTTTCCTCGTTTGCCAGGCCATATTGAATTCGCTGGCATGAAGAAGTGGTAATCTGGTTAGGGGAGCACTATTTATCACGGACTTCACCTGAAACTTGACTACATAAATGACGACAGAACAAAGGAGCTCCCTTACGCAATCATCTTGACTCGAACTTCCTGCATTCAGTGAAAGCGATACCCCCAGGTGCAAGTCCAGGAAAATCTTGCTACACCTTTCAGGAACATCTGAAATATTTTTACTTGGTGCCTTGTGACATATATTGCCTCTCTCCATCTGTTGTTTATCAGTGCAAAACAAGTCTCATTTCTGCTCCTATGATGCAGCTTGGCCTGCTGTGTTCATCCAGCTCTGCATCTTGTTGTCTCGGATTCTCCAGCATCTGCAGTTCCTACTATCTCTCTCATTTACACACCTCTTGGCAGCAGCAAGAGTGGACTATTTATAGGGTAACACGGTGGCTCAGCGGTTTGCACTGCTGCCTCACAGCGCCACGGCTTCGAGTTTGATTCCTCAGGTGACTGTCTGTGTGGAGTTTGCACGTTCTCCCCGTGTCTGTGTGGGTTTCCTCCAGGTGCTCCGGTTTCCTCCCAAAGTCCAATGATGCACAGGCTAGGTGGACTGGCCATGCTAAATTGGCCCATAGTGTTCAGGGATGCGTAGGTCAGGTGGATTAGCCATGGGAAATGAAGAGTTTCAAGGATAGAGTGGGGGGTAGGCTCTTCAGAGGGTTGATGTGGACTTGGTGGGCTAAATGGCCTGCTTCCACACTGTAGGGATTGTATAAAGAAATGAACTTCAGGTACCAGCTTATTCAAGGGCACTCCAATGTGTACAAAGCTGATGTTGGGGGGGGAGTTGGAATCTATTGGTGTTTTCTTTAATAACTCAAAACTAATGGTTACTGGTAGAATTTCAGAGATCATTGAGTGCAACATCCAAACTGACTCTCCACTGCAGTTCTGAGGGACTGCTGCACGATATAAGGTGATATCTTTCAGATGACAATATAAATTGAGATCATCTTTGTCTCTCGTGTGGAGGTAAAAACTGAAGAGAGCAGTATTTGAAGACGAACAGGGAAGTTCTCCCCCAGTGTTCCGATCAATACTTATACATCCAGCAACAGCATCAATAACCAATCATAAAGTCATAGAGATGTACAGCATGGAAATAAGACTCTTCAGTCCAACTCGTCCATACCGACCAGATATCCTAAATCTGGTATCCCATTTGCCAGGATTGGGCCCATACCCCTCTAAACCCTTCCTATTCATGTACCCATCCAGATGCCTTTTAAATGTTGTAATTGTACCAGCCTCCACCACTTCCTCTGGCAGCTCACTCCATACATGCACCACCCTCTGTGTGAAAAAGTTGCCCCTGAGGTCCCTTTTAAATCTTTCCCCTCTCACCTTAAACCTATGCCCTCTAGTTTTGGATTCCCCCACCCTGGATAAAAGACCTTGGCTATTCACCCTATCCAGGCTCCTCATGATTTTACAAACCTCTAATGGGTCACCCCTCAGCCTCCAATACTCCAGGGAAAATAATCCCAGCCTATCCAGCCTCTCCCTATAGCTCAAATTTTCCAACCCTAGCAACACTCTTGTAAATCTTTCCTGTACCCTTTCAAGTTTCACAACATCCTTCCTATAGCAAGGAGACCGGAATTGAATGCAATATTCCAAAAGTGGTCTAACCAATGTCCTGTACAGCTGCAACAGGACCTCCCAATTCCTATACTCAATGCACTGACCAATAAAGGCAAACGTACCAAACGACTTCTTCAGTGGCAGATCTGTAGCGTTAGTTAAAGGTGTAGAGCTGGATGAACACAGCAGGCCAAGCAGCATCAGAGGAGCAGGAAAGCTGAAGTTTCGGGCCTTGACCCTTCTTCAGAAATTTCTGAAGAAGGGTCTAGGCCCGAAACGTC
>NW_025977738.1:4033-6831 GCF_021869965.1 Rhincodon typus | reverse complement strand
GACTTTGAACTGGGACGTTTTCACTCGTATAGCAAATGTGATACCGCTCTGCTACAGAAAGAATGAGGGTACACCAGATGCACTCTCAAAAAGGATGACCATCTGTGCACATTCAGGACCAGGAAGGAGAGAAATTTAACAAAGATTCATACCGCAATCAAATAGAATTATCCTCCTTTCCACAACAAAAGCATATATGGGCGACTTCATTCAAAGAAAGGCTTGCTGACGAGAACAGCAAATTATGAAGCTCTGTCCATGTCCATCCAGAAACGTGTTGCGGCAACAAAGGAGCACCACTGTTTCAGCCTCGGCCTCGACCCGGGAACTTTCTACAGACTAGACGAACTCGAAAACCACTTCACTACAGAATCAGAGCCCTTGCTGTGTCCTCCCCACCGACCTTCCTACAGCAGAGAAATTCGCCGCCGTTCAACGGTTGATCTCTGTTTCAAACAGATCGATGTATTCCACCGTTTTTGGCATTATTGAAAAAATAAAAGATATCACGTAAAGCTGCCCAAAAAAGATTCACGAGGACGTTGCCAGGGTGGCAGGGTTCGAACTGTACGGCGAATCTGAATAGGCTGGGGCAATTTGCCCTGGAGCGTCGGAGGCTGAGGGTCGACCTGAAAGAAGTTTATAAAATCAAGATGCATATGGACAGGGTGAGTAGTTAAGGTCTTTATCACATGGTGGACGACTCCAAAACTGGAGGGCGTACAATTGAGGTGAGAAGGGGAAAATTTAAAAGCGACCTGAGGGCCTTTTTTTTTCGTGCAGAAGGTGGTGCAAGTATGCATTGAACTGCCAGACGAAGTGGTGGAGCCTGGTAAAATTACAACCTTTCCAAGGTATCTGGATGCGTGTATGAATCGGAAGGGTTTAGAGGGACATGGGCCAAATGCGACTGCATTAATTTAAGATATCTGGTCTACAGTGGCCAGGTGGGCCACAGGTTGTGGGTTTACTCTCTACGTTTCTTGGACGAAAGTGGAACCACTGGGACAACGGAGGCCAATACTCTGCGCTCTCCCCCATCTGTTTGAAACGGAATATTTGACTGTCTTGCTTCCAATTTAAACGCAGCTTATCCATAACAGCCAGCCAGCCCAAGTGGTAGCGGTGGGATTCAAGCCCTCACCGTCGACTTGATTGGAACTTGAATCCAGCACCCTAAACCGCTCGGCCACACTACCGCCGGTCTCCAATGCTCAAATATGACTCTTTCTGACGTTGCTACTGCAACACTACTAAAGCAAAGGCGCACAGAAAGGCTTTCAAGGATCCTTGTCTTCTTCGTCCATTTTCTCAGTTGCTTGGCAATGCCCAGCGACAATATTATTTTCGCACTAGATGCTGATAGCTGTTCGATCAAAGCAAAAATCAACAGAAAGCCGAACGCATGCTCTGAGACTCGGTTAGACAACAAATGTACTGTGGCTGGGAGGAAGTGTACTCGGTAATGCTTGGATAAAGAAAACATGACCTGCACGACATTTCTGGAATTTAGATTTTCGCTTTGATAAATGATTTCGCCCTCTGCTCGAATCAGAACAACTTTCGCGTTTACATGTCGCATGAATAACACGGGACTACCCGGAAAATGCAACAAACTGAGCAGCCCGTGTACCACATGATCCCTTGCAGCATACTTACAATTACAACACCAGTTTTGCAGAATAAGTAGCTCTAAGATAATCTTCTGCCTGAAAACCTGAGCCAGCATTTGAATCCGAGAATGACAGATCACATTGCGAGGCTGTTCGAGCCTCGGTGCAGGTCCGAGTTGCTCCTTTCCTGGCCTTTCTCCTTAACAGTACATTTTCCTGTAGAGCTTTCCACTCCTGGACGTGAACAAATGTCACATGGCTGCCAGCTGAGTTGGAAACCTGTGTCGGAAACGAAGAAAAGCGACTCACCAAATTTTACGAACTTCCACGATGCTTATTTAGAGATGCACAAAAGGCAGTTTCGAAACATATTGACAGAACGTAAAAGGCGATCAGAGATGTCAAAGAGGTGCTAACAGCATGTGATTGCTTTTCGTTCAAGAAGTGAAAAGCTCTCGCGTCTGAGTCACCTTCATGTCTCTTGCTGCTGACTGAATAAGATAGAAGGTGTATCACCAGAGCGGCACGTGGCTCGCTTTCCTATCCCTCCTTGTTTACATTTTCTTGCTCCTCTGTGATACAACAAAAAAAAGTCACTCCTCATTTCCATTGTGCCAGTGGTTATCCCATTCGCCGCGTATGGAAAAGGCCCCGGGCTCAAAGGGAGTCTCTCCTGCTGCTTCATGTACCAGGCAAATTGCCTTGTACCCCCATTTTGCTGAAAGTGAATGGAGATTGTCATTTCCCTGCTGTTGCGTAACAAAATCTTCCAGTAAATCTACTCGCCATTATTTGCTTATGTGGCGAAAAGGACGGTAATTCCAATTAATTGCGATACGAAATTTTGTGAAATTTCTCTCACTTTCTTCATTGTTGTCCCAGAGAGAGGGACTGGTGAGTCGCTTTCTTGATCCACTGCAATCGTTGTTGCGCATGCACACTCGTGTTGTTGATTGGAAGGGAAAAAAGAATCTAACTGAGAGAGGAATTGGTAATCCCCATTTTTCTTGGATCATTCTTGTGCCGTTCCGCTTTTGCTTACTCGAACACTTTCTGGAAAGTGGCGGTGGACTAACACTCCAGTATGTACAGAAGCACAGATTGCAATTGCATCGCTGCCCATTGCGTGAGTATTTGTGTATCTGAAAATGCGTTTGGCTTGTCATTTTTGCTTCTTGTGACTTC
>NW_025977738.1:2741-3533 GCF_021869965.1 Rhincodon typus | reverse complement strand
TGAATATTTGTTTTCACTGTTTACCCTGGTACACAGATCACTCCGGATCAATCACCCACACTGACTCTCCTTTGTGTGTTGCCCTTTGCATATATCACCTCGGTTCAGTACCCAAAGGGGATCGACGCATTTTAACTTGGCACATTTTGCTCAGGTCACTTATTAAGACCATAAATGTTAGGAGCAGAAAGAGACCATTCAGCCCATTCAATCTGCTCAGCCATTGAGTGAGCTTGTGCCTGACATGATAATCCTGAACTGCACTTTCTTGCTTTTCCCCATAATCCTTGATACCTTTACTGATTAAAAATATGGCGATCTCACCCTTGAATATACTTAATGATTCAGACCTGACAACCTTCTGCTGGAGGGAATTCCAACGATTCACACCATCTGAGAGAATAAATCCTTCTTCATCTGTCTTAAATGTGCGACCCCCTTTCTGATATTAGGCACGCTGTTTCAAGACTGTCCTTGATGGCAAACCAACTTTTCTGCGTCCACCCTGTTAAATCTCCAAGAAACCCGTGTGCTTCAATGAGAAGAAAGTATTTTTACAGTACAGTGTTTAAACACACTAAGTCAATGTATTTCAGCGTTTCCTCCCATTTGTTTTAATCTCTGATATGAAACTTCCAATGCGTCTGACAGAGCTGCTTCCTCTACTGATTTTAACGTCAGGAATTCATGTTCATTTTAAGAGTTTGGACAGGGACAATAAATCCTCATTCTTGGCCGGAAATCAAACCGGGAAAACAATAGTTGTAGTTCTGAACCCCAAAAATGAAGGCA
>NW_025977738.1:1397-2241 GCF_021869965.1 Rhincodon typus | reverse complement strand
TTACTCACACAATGGGGAGCGATGCAATTGCAATCTGTGCTTCCGTACATACTGGAGTGTTAGTCCACCGCCACTTTCCAGAAAGTGTTCAAGTAAGCAAAAGCGGAACGGCACAAGAATGACCCAAGAAAAATGAAGATTACCAATTCCTCTCTCAGTTAGATTATTTTTCCTTTCCAATCAACAGCGTGAGTGTGCCTGCGCCACAACGATTGCAGTGGATCGAGAAAGCGGTTCACCAGTCCCTGTCTCTGGGACAACAATGAAGAAAGTGAGAGAAATTTCACAAAATTTCGTATCGCAATTAATTGGAATTACCGTCCTTTTCGCCACATAGGCAAGTAATGGCGAGTAGATTTACTGGAAGATTTTGTTACGCAACAGCAGGGAAATGACAATCTCCATTCACTTTCAGCAAAATGGGGGTACAAGGCAATTTGCCTCGTACATGAAGCAACAGGAGAGACTCTCCTTGAGCCAGGAGCCTTTTCCGTACGCGGCGAAAGGGATAACCACTGGCACAATGGAAATGAGGAGTGACTTTTTTTTGTTGTATCACAGAGGAGCAAGAAAATCTAAGCAAGGAGGGGTAGGAAAGCGAGCCACGTACAGCTCTGGTGATACACCTTCTATCTTATTCAGTCAGCAGCAAGAGACGTGAAGGTGATTCAGACGCGAGAGCTTTTCACTTCTTGAACGAAAAGCAATCACATGCTGTTAGCACCTCTTTGATGTCTCTGATCACCTTTTACGTTCTGTCAATATGTTTCGAAACTGCCTTTTGTGCATCTCTAAACAAGCATCGTGGAAGTTAGTAAAATTTGGTGAGTTGCTTTTCTTCGTT
>NW_025977738.1:0-897 GCF_021869965.1 Rhincodon typus | reverse complement strand
GAAGTCAATGTATTTCAGCGTTTCCTCCCATTTGTTTTAATCTCTGATATGAAACTTCCAATGCGTCTGACAGAGCAGCTTCCTTTACTGATTTTAACGTCAGGAATTCATGTTCATTTTAAGAGTTTGGACAGGGACAATAAATCCTCATTCTTGGCCGGAAATCAAACCGGGAAAACAATGGTTATAGTTGAACCCCAACAATGAAGGCAATGTTTGCAACTTTCCTTCTTGACACTGCTTTTGACCTTTTCTTCACTGACAAAATGATAGTGAACCTTTAAAAGCATGGAGAGAGACCGATCTGTCCATTATATCAGTGCCACTCATCAACCAGCTCATTTCTAAAAACAGTTTTCAGCACGTGCCCATTGTCTTGTTTGCTCTGAAATTTCAAATGTTCATCTAAATAGTTATTCAATGTCTTGAGGGCTTCAGTAGAACAAAGCCAATTCCTTCAACCGATGACAAGAGACATTGCTGTTTGCTGGAACATGAAATCTGCATTTTCCTCTTTGAAACAGTCAAGAAAGCCAAACTCCTTCTCGGAGCTGTTTATCAGTTTTCCTCATCAAGCCAACAATGTGGATTTAAGTCCCACACCATCTGAGGTTACCGCTAAAGACTTTTCATCCTCTCCGCTCACCTGAGGTGCGATGTCCCTCAGGCAAAACAAACACCAGTTATCTCTCTCTAACAAGAAAGCAACCGTCTCGTCCACAATGGGTGTGGCAACTTTACCACTTAATGCGTGGTTCAGTGTCAGACTTTGTGATATAGTGATATCACCAGTTCTGATGAAGGGTTTAAACACAAAACGTTGCCTTTGCTGCTCCTCTGACGCTGCCTAACATGCTGCGTTCCTCCAGCTACACACTGTATTGACTCTGACTCTGG
>NW_025977737.1:0-6832 GCF_021869965.1 Rhincodon typus | reverse complement strand
CGCTTGGGAACCCTGCAGCCCAATGGTATCAATGTGGATTTCACAAGTTTCAAAATCTCCCCTCCCCCCACCGCATCCCAAAACCAGTCCAACTCGTCCCTGCCTCCCTAACCTGTTCTTCCTCCCACCTATCCCCTCCTCCCACCTCAAGCCGCACCTCCATCTCCTACCGACCAACCTCATCCCGCCCCCTTGACCTGTCCGTCCTCCCTGGACTGACCTATCCCCTTCCTAACTCCCTACCTACACTCACCTTTCCTGGCCCCATCCCCGCCTCTTCGACCTGTTTGTTTCCTCTCCACCTATCCTCTCCTCTATCCCTCTTCTATCCGCCTCCCACTCTCTCCCTATTTATTTCGGAACCCCCTTCCCCTCCCCCTTTTCTGATGAAGGGTCTAGGCCCGAAACGTCAGCCTCTCTGCTCCTATGATGCTGCTTGGCCTGCTGTGTTCATCCAGCCCTGCACCTTGTTGTCTCGGATTCTCCAGCATCTGCAGTTCCTACTATCTCTGTGTGGTATATGGGATGGGAGAGTCTTCACAGATAAGGGAGCCATGTTGTATTGAGAATGAGAAGATCTACCAGCATCTGTGCAGAGAAAGCAGAGTCAATGTTTCAGGTCCAATGATCTTTCTTCAGAACTGTCACCGAGAACTCACTGAGTTCTGAAGAAGGGTCACTCGACTCAAAACAATAACTCTGTTTCTCTCTCCACAGATACTACCAAGCCTGCTGAGTTTCTCCAGCAATTTCTTTTTTGATTTAGATTTTCAGCGTCTGTAGTCCTTCATTTTATTTGACCTGTGTTTGAGTGTTGGCCGTAAGTCAGTTGTGAACAATTAATAGTCTCGAGGGGAAAAATGTGATTATAACATGACGGAGAAAGCTGAATTTCTTCTGAGGCAGAAGAAAATATTGATGCCCCATTTCAGGTTAGAAGAGCCAGTGAGAATAAAGGTGCGAGTGGAATTCTAATCAGGAAGGAAAAGAGTTGGGTTGTGAATTAGAATTCGATCATGTTCACTATTTAAAGACACACTGACATTGGTTGCTGACAGCCACCACAGAGATCCATGTGTGGTGGATCTTATTCAAAAGTCTACATTTTGTCCCTTCCCAATTAAAATGTCTAACTTTAAACCACAAACAAAATAATTCATTTCAGGCCTTTTCTTCCCCCTAAAATAAAAGACAATGAAATCACTATTGAAAAATTAATCTCCCAGTTTAGACAGCCAGTTAAGTAGAGTCATAGAGATATACAGCACAGAAAGAGAGCCTTCGGTCTAACTCCATGGTCCTGTGTAATGAGACATGGATAATTAATGATCTCATAATTAGTGATCCTCTTGGAACGAGCGATCACAGTATGGTTGAATTTAGAATACAGATGGAAAGTGACAAAATAAAATCCAATACCAGGGTCCTGTGCTTAAACAATGGAGACTATAATAGGATGAGGGAGGAATTGGCTAAAGTAGATTGGAAGCAAAGACTCTATGGTGGGACAGTTGATGAACAGTAGAGGACTTTCAAAACAATTTTTCAAAGTGCTCGGCAAAATTATGTACCAGTGAAAAGGAAGGAGTATAGGAAAAGTGGTAATCAGCCATGGATGTCTAAGGAAATAAGGGAGGCTATCAAATTGAAAGATAAGGCAAACTAAGTGGCAAAGACCAGTGGGAAACGAGAAGATTAGGAAAACTTTAAAGGTCAACAGAAAGCCACAAAAAAGGCTATTAAAAGTAAGATAGATGATGAGACTAAACTAGCTCAGAGTATAAAGACAGATAGCAACTGTTTCTATAGATAAATTAAATGAAAAAGAGTGGTTAAGGTAAACATTGGTCCTTTAGAGGATGAGAAAGGGAATTTAATAACAGGAAATAAGGAAATAGCTGAGGCATTGAACAGGTATTTTGTGTCAGTCTTCACAATGGAGGACATGAATCACTTGCCAGTAATTTATGTCAAAGAGACTAATGTATGTGAGGACCTAGACATCATCGTTATCACAAAAGAGGTAGGATTGGGCAAGCTAATGGAGCTAAAGGTAGATAAGTCTCCTGGCCCTGATGGAATGCATCCCAGGATTCTAATAGGACTATTAGAAAATGCACTCATGGTAATTTTCCAAAATTCACTGGACTCTGGGGCAGTTCCAGCAGATTGGAAAATAGCCAATGTGATGCCACTGTTCAAAAAAGGAGGTAGACAAAAGATGGGGAATTATAGGCTAGTTAACTTAACTTCTGTAGTGGGGAAAATGCTTGAATCTATCATCAAGGAAGAAATAGCAAGACATTGGGTGGACGCAGCATGAGTTCATGAAAGGCAGGTCATGCTTGATTAATTTGCTGAAATTCTATGAAGACATTATGAGTACAATGGACAACGGGGACCCAATAGATGTGGTGTATCTGGATTTCCAACAGGCATTTGACAAGGTGCCACACAAAAGGCTGCTGCATATTTAAATGTGCACAGCATTACAGGCAATGTATTGGCATGGATTGAGGATTGGTTAACTAACAGAAAGCAAAGAGTGGGGATAAATGAGTGCTTTTCTTGTTGGTGAACAGTAACTAGTGGTGTGCCTCAGCGATCAGTGCTGGGACCGCAATTGTTTACAATTTATGGAGATGATTTGGAGTTGGGGACCATGTGTAGTGTGTCAAAGTTTACGGATGTCAGTAAGATGAGAGGCAGAGCAATGTGTGCAGGGGAATCTGAAAGCTTGTAGAGGGATATAGATAGTTTAAGTGAGTGGGCGAAGGTCTGGCAGATGGAATTCAATGTTGATAAATGTGAAGTTGTCCATTTTGGTAGGAATAACAATAAAAGGGACAATTACTTGAACGGTAAAAAATTGCAGCGTACTGCTGTGCAGAGGAACCTGGGTGTCCTTGTGCATGAATCAAAGAAGATTGGTTTGCGGGTGCAACAGGTAATTAAGAAGGCAAATGGAATGTTGTCCTTCATTGGTAGAGGGACTGAGTTTAAAAACAGGGAGGTTATTTTGCAGTGTATAGGGTGCTGGTGAGGTCACACCTGGAGTACTGAGTGCAGTTTTGAACTCCTTACTTGAGAAAGGATGTACTGGCACTGGTGGGAGTGCAGAAGAGGTTCATTAGGTTGATTCCAAAGTTAAGAGGGTTGACTTATGAGGAGAGGCTGAATAGACTGGGCTTGTATTTATTGGAATTTAGAAGAATGAGGGGGGACCTTAAAGAAACATATAAAATTATAAAGGGAATAGATAAGATAGAAACAGGGAGGATGTTTCCACTAGAAACAAGAAAGCATAGAAACTAGAAACAAGAAACTAGAACAAGAAGGCATAGCCTCAAAATTAGAGGGATCAGATTTAGGACTGAATTGGGGAGGAATTTCTTCACCCAAAGAGTTGTAAATCTGTGGAATTCCCTGTCCAGTGAAGTAGTTGAGGTTTCCTCATTGAATGTTTTTAAAGCTAAGGAAGATTTTTTGTTTAAACAGTAAAGGAATTAAGGGTTATGGTGAGAGGGTAGGGAAGTAGAACTGATGCCATGAAAAGATCAGCCATGATCTTATTAAATGGCAGGGCAGGCTCAAAGGGCCAGATGGCCTACTCCTGCTCCTGGTTCTTATGTTCCCAGCCCACTGGCCCATATAAACTTTACTGAATGTATAAAAAATGATCCAAAACTCTTCAAGTTGATTAACGATATTCCTACCCATATTTTTGATAGACTGAAACTGCGGAGTTATAATTACGTAATTAAGTAAGAATAGATTTATTCACCCATACTGCTTCAAGTCTTGCAGTAACAAAGAGTGTAAAGCTGTACATGCAAGTTCTGGTGATATTTTCTTATTTGATGAATCTTTTTCTTCCAGGTCAGCTGTGTGTTGGAATCTTTTGGCCATGCAAAAACAACACTGAATGAAAATTCCAGTCGGTATATAAAATACCTAGGATTGCAGTTCAGCGAAAACAACAGGACTTTAATTGGAGGTAAGGCTTTTTGTAGAATCATTTACCTTTCAGGATTTCACAAAATTGTACTCCTGGAGTAGAGCTTACAGAAATGAAAACTAGAAATGTGAAGACTTGTTACTCACTAATTCCAGAGTACTCATAATATACAGGTTGGAATGGTTCTTGAACCCTGGTTGCATTGACTATTCAAAATCATGTTGGTTTGTGGATTTGAATTAATCCACAGATGTCTGAACCTATTATACAGTGCTGATTCCCAATTTCTACTAACACAAACTTTGCCAAAGAATGAGATTATCAGTGACTTGTTAAAAACATTTTATGGCCTGGCTTTGGTTTCGCTGGTCTAACTCTGTTGCTGAAAACATTTATAACAGGAAACTACACATGACAACTCTGTTCCTCCTGTCCTCTCCTTTTATTCATTTCTCCTCTCTCCTCCTCAATCCATTCACATTCTCTTCTCTCTCTGTGTTCTCTGTCCTCTCCCACCTCCCCTTTTCACTGTGCCCTTAACAATGGACAACAAATTCACTTCAAACCACTGGGCATTCAATGTTCCTTTTCCAGGCTATTGATGGTAATAGCTAGGCTGTCTGGATTCCCAGCTACTTTCAACTATAACTAATACACCAACTGTTGGTTACAGCTCTGCTTTCTGTAGAGTTTCTGTAACACTTTCCTGCTTTCATGTTCCTTTTGCCTTTTGACCAACCAAAGGAGAAGTACAATGACCTTGACAGGACATCTGGGAACTTTAGAAACTATGGGTTGAATCTTGTAAGAGTCTGAATAATACGGGCTATCATGAGATTTACAGCCAAATTGGACGAGAAGCACATTTCCATGGTAGTATCAACTCACTCCATAGTTTATGCTTTGCATCAGTGATATGGCGAGTTTCTCAGTAGGCAGTGGCAAGTTGCCAATGAAGAGAAATTATTGCTTGTTCAATGTCTTGTTGTTGGTACAACGCACCTTTAATAATATTCAGATTCCTGTCTTAATGAGCAAGCTAGACATTGAGAAGGCATGGATACCAGAGCGGGTTAGTGATGGATTCAGTTTGCCGTTTGCTCCAAATGACCTTCATGTTGTCTACTGCCAAACTAAATCTCAGGGAATGATCCGTCGGCATGAGTCACATGCACCCCTTGTTCACAGACAAAAGCATCCAGCTTCTGCCAGTGCCTTAACATCATCATGGCACCTCTCCAGTACACTGGCAGGGAGTGCATGAAGAACAGAGTTGCAGTCCTAATGTAGTCACTGACTCAGAACGTTAATTCTACTTTCTTCCCACAGATGCTGTCAGACCTGCTGCGGTTCACCAGAAATTTCTGTTTTGTTTCAGATCTCCAGCATTCGCAGTTCTCTTTGTTTTATTTTGTAACAGAGTTGCGTTGCAGGGATTAACTGCAACTGCCATTGAAAGGCTGCTAAAGGGATACTTTGTGTGCAGGGACAGGCAGCCACCTCATTGATTGGACTGGGCAGCGTTGGAAGGCTGCTCGCTTGCGCGCATAGTTAGTACCTACCTGTATTCTCACAGCATCCATGCCTAAGCTCGCCTTGCCATTCCCAACCTGTTAGTGCATTGGCACTTCAGCAAGATCTAAAGGCTGTCAGTCCTGCCTTTTTGAGGAGCTCTTTTATGCAGACACGCAGGCAGTTTGCTTGTCAGTAAGGATCTGTCAGCAGGGGGGACCTTGGTGATTGGCGCATCAAGACATGCATCTAAGACCTCCCACATGTGCCAGCTGCTCATGCAGCACACTGCACATTCATTCAACCAAAAGGTGATGTTGGAAACTGGGAGGGGTTAGTCCTCTGTCCAGACAAGAGGGAGCCACTGTTGGTCAAGGGATCCTTATACTGTCAGTCATGGATACAGTCCACACACAGTTCAGGGGCCTTTCCATAGTCAGTCATCTGCTCAGGATTGACATGGTCAGCAAATATGTCTGACTACAGAGTGAGCAGTGGACAGTGGTTAGTTGGTAGGGCCAGTGCCAACAGTCAGGGGAATTTGTATACCATATACGTTGGAGCTACAAACTCAATGGTCAGGGGTCTGGTCAGTTCTTGTCAATAGAAATCTGTGCAGAAGGCAAAATGCATGTGCAGCAATCTAATTAGAAGGGTAATAGAATATTAGCCTTTATTTGAAGAGGATTTGAGTACAAGACTAGTGAAGTCTTCAATTGCGTAGGAGCTTGATGAGTCTGCATCCGTTTGCAAGTTTGATCTCCTTATCTCGGGAAAGACATCATTGCCGTAGAGGGAGACTTGTTCCTGGCATAGTGGGACTATCCTATGAAAAGAGAGTTGGTAAATTGGATCGTTAATAGGGTTCCAATGGGAGGTCAGAGCTGAGAAATGGACTAATTTTTCTTTCTTATATTATCATGGAAGGACTGTTATTCTGAATTTTTTATTTCTTTATTTTTCTAATTTATTAATATGATTTTGTACATTGAAGGTCAGTAATACTGGACATTTTATTTCTTTATTTTTTAACTTTTTTTACTAAGAATTTGTACTTGAGAATCTGTACCTTGATATCTTGATACCTAAGATGGTGCCGTAAGTTGCAACTTGTAAACTTTTCACTGTACTCATGTGAGTACATGTGTCAATAGAGCTAATCCAGTTCAATTATTCCCTAGAGTTTTGAAGAATGTGAGGTGATCTCAATGAAATGTATGTAGGTGGAAACACAGGGTAGATATTTGCCCTGGTTGTGGAATCTAGAAGCAAGGTCACAACTGATTTTAATTATGAGATAACAAGGTGTAGAGCTGGATGAACACAGCAGGCCAAGCAGCATCAGAGGAGCAGGAAGGCTGA
>NW_025977736.1:473-6832 GCF_021869965.1 Rhincodon typus | reverse complement strand
CAGTGATTGCACTAGAGACAGTGAAGAAGAAATTCATCAGGCTGTTGCCTTGTGATGGCGCATTTCAACAACGGAGAGAGTTTGATCAGGTGAGGTTGTTGCCTTTGGAAAAGAGAAGGCTGAGTGGGGACCTGGTAGAGGTGTGTAAGACTGAGGGGCATGGACAGGGGCAATAGCTGTTAAAGCTGCTCTTCTTAGTTGTCAAGTCAATAACTAGGGGGCATAATATTAAGGTAGAATGCAGGAGGTTGAGAGGAGGTTTACAACAAATGTTTTCACTGGAGGTGGTGGGGGATGGAGTGCACTGCCTGGGAAGCTCTTAGAGATGGGATAGCTCACACCCTTTCAAAAATACTTGGATGCTTACCAAGTGTCAAACCAGTGAATGCCATGGGCCTATTGTGGGAAAGTAGGATGAGTGGAGATGGAAGTTTGTTTTTGATGGTACAGACTAGATCAGCTTCTTCTGTGTTCTGATTCGAGAACCTGCTTGAGATCCATCCTATTGAGCATGATGGAGGTTATCGTCAACGTGAAGACAGGACTATGAGGTGGTCACTCTGAACGATACTGTCTTTGACAGAGGGATCTGCAGCTGGCAGATTGACGAGGATGAGCTCAAGTATGTTTTTCCATCATATAAAATCCTTCACCACCTCTTACAGACCCAGTCCAGCAGCTATGTCCGTGCCGACCCGACCAGCTCAGTCTGTAGTGAAGCTGTTGAGCCACAATTATTGCTGGACATTAATGTTCACAGTCAAGTTCTATTCTGCTGCCAAACCACACTCTGTGCTTCCTCTAAATGGTGTTCAACATAGAGGAGCACAGATTCCTCAGCTGGCAGAGTGTATTATGTAGGGATCAGTGAGAGGATTTGACCTGATGCCATGAGACTTCATGTGGTCCAGAGTCAGCTGTGTGTGGTTAGGAGACACAACATACCCATGGATGGGTTTAATGGTACCACAGATGTTGTGTATAAAGATAGGATGCAGTGACTGTCAGACTAGACTCTGATGGCTCTGACGTGTACCACAAGCTCCTAAACATTGAGGGGCTTGCAGGGTTGCCAGTTCTTTGATTTTTGTGGCACCCCAAATAAAACCAGTTTCATTCAGTTTTCTCTGCTGGATACACCCGAGCTGACTGTTCACTCATTTGAGATTTTAAAATACAACCCCATTGCTATGGGAGTGGAGTCAAATGTAATTCACCAGATTTCCTCCAAAACATTCCATGATCCTCATCCCCTGTAAGAGCTGTCCACCCAGTCATACAGAGAGATTTTGGGGGTCAAGTCTACAAGATCCCACATCGATCCACACAAGTAGATGGAGGGGGGTGGGCGGGAAGAGAAGGCAGACAACATGCATGCTTTCCTTGGTCAGGGAGTTGACGACAAGAGGCAGATGCCACGATGCAGCTTCAATTGATTTTGTTTACAGGAAGGATGTGGTGGCTTTGGAGAAAGTGCACAAGTTTTATTAGAATGCTGCTGGGATTGGAGGGTATGACACCTAAGGAGGTGTTACAAAACCCTCAAGTTGTTCACCGCTTGAGCAATGGAGGCTGAGGAGAGACTTAGTAAAACTCTACAAAAAGATTACAAAAGGCACAGATAGGGCTGATGGGCACAACCTTTTCCCAATGTGAAAATATCTACCTACACCTAGTATTAGACAAGGGAAAGAAGGGATTTTTCAACCATTGAGGGGAAGTTTTTTTTCTTTTAAAAAAAAAGAAAAAAGACACATTGGCCAGGGGCTGGAGGCAGATGGACAATACAAGGGACTTTTAGATTAGCACAGGAACATGCAAGGGATGGAGGGATAGGGACCAAGGGCAGACAGAAGGGATTAGATTCATCAGGGTCTCATTTTAAACAGCATTGTGGGTTGACAGGCCTGTTCCTGTGCTGTACAGTTATATACTCTACATTCTATGTTCATGGCAGCAATGTTGACACTAATTTCCCTCCTTTCAATCAGATTTCCATCCTGTGATGGCACCCTTGCCCAGCATAAAGAGACAGCCAATCACATGCCCATCTGCCTGGCCTAATCCCTTGGTCATCTCCTGAACTCTCAAATACAGATTCTGTGTGTGACCACATCTTCCTCCAGCCCCTGTCATTGCCCTGGGGGTGATGGGCCTAGCCTCACCTGGGTCCCAGCCTGACTGAACCAGTCACCAGCTGAAAGCTGTCTGTAGTAGCTTCTCCCTCCCCTTGCTGCACCAGTCTCTGGCCTGCTCCACCCTTCACTGACACCAGTCACCCTCACCATCAGACAGAAACCACCTCAAAATCCCTAGTGATTCCCACATGGGCCCTGACCACACCCAGCTCCTGTGCCCTCCCTCAGGAATCAGGCTGTGTCTGAGACCCAGTACAGAGTTGGCTTCAAGCATATAACTCCAGGTTCCATCAACATTCAACGTGTTATTTTATTGTTTACTGTCATGGGATCAGAATCCCTTCAGGACTTGCTGACACCTTCATGGTGTCAGGCCACGAGACCATTCAGCCCTTCTCTTTGAAAGCCCAATAATGTTGACATGGGACAGATGAAACGAACTATGGTCAACAGAACAGGACAGGCAGCAGCTCAGGAGACTGGATTGTCAATATTACAAGGGGACACTTCTGGAGAGAAGTAGGACAGATTGGAAACACTAACTTTCTCCTTCAGATGCTGCCAGATCGGAGTTTCTTCAGCATGTTCAGTTACAGAGACATGGACAGCTGCTTTCCTCAGTTGACAACATAGACCATAATCCCTACGGTGTGGGAACAGGCCCTTTGGCCCATCAAGTCCACACAGACCCTCAGCATCCCACCCAGACCTAGTCACCCTACAACCCTCCTCATCTACCATCTGTCAGCACTATGGCCAATTTAGCATTGCCCATGCACCTAGCTGGCACATCTTTGGACTGTGGATGAAACAGACATGGAGATAATATGCTAACTGCACCCAGACAGTTGCCTGGAGGGTGGAATTGAACCAGGCTTCCTGGTGCTGTGAGGCAGCAGTGCTAACCCATGAGCCCACATACCACCCATGTCCATAGGCTGGGTAGAGGCAGGGATACAGCATGGAGGGTCAGTCTGATCAACATCTCAATCATACTCAGCCTGAACACCAAGGTGTCCTTCTTCACAAACCCCTCCCCCATGATGTAGTTGGAGCAAACTCAGGACAGTTTATATTATACAGCAAATTGGTGCTAAGTGATTTCAGTGGAAACAGATTTCACATTTTTAGGATGGGTCTACAAGACCCTGTATTCACTGAGAAGCAAACAACAAACAAGACCTTCAGTAATCCAAATCATTCAGGAAGGTTTGTTCAGCATTCAGAACACAACCTCAAGAATATCTGGAACTAATATGGGAGGAGGCAGAGACAAACTAGCTCCCAGGTACAAGGAATCACTGCTTTATTTGATTATTCTATCATGAGTTGAAGTCTGTTTGCTTGTGTTTCCTGTACAGGAACAAGGCCATCAATGAAGCAGAGATCAGGGAGACAGCTGTCACTGTCAGGGCCACCATCACAACCAGCTCAGACTGCACACCTACACAACAAGGAGAAACCAATGGTTACTGAGGGAAACAGGGACAAAGAGGGAAACTGGCAGTCAGACAACTCACCACCTGGAGACCTCTCCTGCATCCTTTGCTCAACCTCGGTTGCCAGGATCCAATTCCAACAACTCCCTTGGGAGCTTGACTGGCTCAGTGCCAAGATGCTCTTTCCTCCCAGAGCCTGAGTGCCCAGAATTAGGGTGAAGAGGTCACAGTGCAGGGTTAGTCATTTTGGATCAGTTTAACAAGGTAATCATCATTCCACAGTTCAGGAATGATCAGATAGGACACCCAAATTGGATGGGAATGCATTGTTGGTGAAACAGATGCATGTGTATTTTTGGAAAATGCAGTAGATTCGGAGGGAACAGGAACATGGAGATACTTGAAACATGGTCCCCATTTCTCCCAAAAGAGGAAAGAGATTGCAGCCATCTTTCTGGCTCCTCATTCAGCAGCAAACAAACATCTCAGCATATTGGGAGTACACGACCTGAATGGATCAACAGCAAGGAGACTCAAATCACATTCTGCTTCCTCTGACTAAGGAGAGGAAAGCTAATACAAAAAGAGAACAGCATTATCCCAGGAGCCCAGTTATTCCAATAGCAAAGCAAGTGGGAAGTGTGGAGCCCCTCAAGAGCCAGGCACCTCAATATTAACCCCACTTTGATTAGAATGGTCACCCCCATGAGTGAGAATTGGGCAGACTCAAAGAACACAAGAACTAAGAGCAGGAGTGGGCCATCTGGCCCCTCAAACCTGTCCTGCCATTTAATAAGATCACGGCTGATTTTTGAGACTCACTCCACTTACCCGCCCACTCACCATAACCCTTACTTCCTTTCCTGTAAAAAAATTTATCTAGCCTTGCCTTAGAAACACTCAGCGAGGTAGCTTCAACCGCTTCACTGGTCAGGGAATTCCATAGATTCACAACCCTTTTCAGGAGGAACTTCTTCACCCACTCAGTCCTACATCTGCTTCCCTTTATTTTGAAGTGATGCCCTCTCGTCCTAGTTTCACCTGCTAGTGGAAACAACCTCCCTGACTCCACCTTAACTATCCTCTTCATAGCCTCGTGTTTCCATAAGATCTCCCCTCATTCTTCTGAATTCCAATGAGTATAATCCCAGTCTACTCAGTCTCCCCTCATAATCCAACCCTCAACTCTGCAATCAACCAAGTGATTCTCCTCTGCACCCCCTCCAGTGCCAGTATCTTAAGGAGACCAAAACCACAGTACTCCAGGTGTGGCCTCACCAGGACCCTATACAGCTGCAGCATAGCCTCCCTGTTTTTAAACTCCATCCCTCGAGCAATGGCAGACAAAATTCCATTTGCTTTTAATTACCTGCTGCACCTGCAATCCTACTTTTAGCGATTCATGCACAAGGACACCCAAGTCCCTCTGCACAGCAGCGTGCTGCCATTTTTTAACCATTTAAAACAGTCCATTTTGCTGTTATTCCTCCCAAAATGGATGACCTCACACTTACCGACATTGTACTCCCTCTGCCAGACCTTTGCCCACTCATTTAGACTAACTATATCCTTCTGCACACTTGCCCTACCACTCACCTTAGTGTCATCTGCAAATTTTGCCACACCACACTTAGTCCCCAACTCCAAATCATCTATGTTAATTGTAAACAATTGCAGTCCCAACACTGATCCCTGAAGCACACCACTAGCCACTGACCGCCAACCAGAAAAACACCCATTTACCCCTACTCTGCTTTCTACTGGTCAACCTATCTTCTATCCATGCCAAAACATTCCCTGTAATACTGTGCAACTTTATCTTGTGTCACAGCCTTTGGTGTGGCACCTTGTCAAATGCCTTCTGGAAATCCAGATACATCACATCCAGAGGTTCCCCATTGTCCACCATGCATGTCCTCTGAATTCCACCAAGTTAGTTAAACATGACCTACCCTTAATGAACCTATGCTGGGTGTTCCCAATGGGACAATTTATATACAGATGTCTTGCTATCTCTTCCTTAAATGAAGAATTCAAACATTATCCCCACTGCCGAAGTTAAGCTTACTGGCCTATAGTTAGCTGCTTTCTGTCTACTTCCTTTAAGGAACAGCATCACATTGGATGTCTTCCAATCTGCAGGAACCACCCCAGAGTCCAGTCAATTTTGGTGACTAATTACTAGTGCATTTGCTATTTCCACCATCACCTCCTTCAGTTCCCTGGGATGCATTTCATCAGGGCCAGGAGACTTGTCTACTTTTAGCCCCATTAGCTTGCCCAGCACTGCCTCCTTCAGTGATAAAGATAGTTTCTAGGTCCTCCCCTGCTATAACCTTCTTGCCATTAGTTTTCGGCATGTTATCACTGGGAAGACCGACACGAAATAACTGTTTAATGTCTCAGCTATTTCCTCATTCCCAGTTATTAAATTGGCCTTCTCATCCTCTAAAGGACCAATGTTTAACTTCAGCACTCTTTTACAATGCACATGTTTATAGAAACTTTTACTGCCTGTTTCTACATTCTGAGAAAGTTTACTCTCAATCCCTTACTTTTTATGTGGCTTTCTGTTGGCATCCCACAGCTGACTGAAAAACAGAGCCTAAAAATACTGAAAGCTTAACAAGAAGCGCTCACAGGAACTGGAGAGAAGTTCCAGACTGAAAGGTTAACAGCACAAGATTGGGACACAGCAATGAAGGCACAGTCTAATCCAGAAAAGACAGAATGCAAGTTTGAAAAAGCAGAAGACACCAACAACACCCCACCCCATTACAAC
>NW_025977736.1:0-373 GCF_021869965.1 Rhincodon typus | reverse complement strand
AGAGGGAAACTAGCAGTCAGACAACTCACCACCTGCAGACCTCTCCTGCATCCTTTGCTCGACCTCAGTCAGGGGCTCAGTTGCCAGGCTGGTCAGCTCAGGGTCCAGAATGAGCAGGGGGCCAAGAGAGGCCTCACCCTCCCACTTCAATCCAGCTTCACTCTCTGCAGAAAGCAATCATTGTAGTCAGGGTCAGGGAAAGGGGTACAGCCCCAACACCTAGTGGGTCAGTGACCTACCAGCTTCAAGTCCAAGGTCTCTCCTTCCTCTGGAGGGAAAGATGATCTCCCTTGTGCTACCACAGTTCCCCACATGGCAACAGGCAGAAATGTCACTGTTCGATTCCTCCAGTGGGGTCCAGCTAAACAGGAGA
>NW_025977735.1:505-6833 GCF_021869965.1 Rhincodon typus | reverse complement strand
CCTGCTGTGTTCATCCAGCCCTGCACCTTGTTGTCTCGGATTCTCCAGCATCTGCAGTTTCTACTATCTCTGTTGAACATAGATGTTGATTTTGTTGCATACAAATGGCTTTTATTCAAAGTCAAAAGACCCTACCTCCCCTCTAAACAGCAGAAGAGAGAAATAGCCACACTACGACTTTAACAGTTATTTCAATTCCTGTGGTAATCTAAACTTCCTACTTAGCCATAATTCACATGAAAACATTGGAATGCATTGGCAGGCAGACAGAACATATTATATCACTTTACCTACAACTTATTTGAATAGTATTCACCCTTTATTACACTACTATGAAAGTGAACATTTGTAGAGGGAAAGCAATAGTAACAAAGACTGTTCAAGCAGAGATTGGGTGAAGTGTATACAGTAAGATGTGAATTTTCAATGCAGTTTCACAAATATAGCTATTTCACTAAAATAGCCTCAGTCAAGTTGACTGTTAAACTATGACCAATTATTGTAAAACCCATCTGAGTTCAGTAATGGCCTTTCAGGAACGGAAATGTGTCATCCATGTGATTCCAGGCTCTCAGCAATGTAGTTGACTCTTAAGTGCTAATTATGAATGGGCAATAAATGCTCACCTTGCTAATGAAACCCACAGCCCTTGAAACAATAACTTGTCACCAACCTCGTGAATAGAGCCTGAGCTGTTGGTTCAGTAAGTACACATGATGCCAAGACAAAGCATATAAAAATGATTTTGCACAATAATGGTCAATGGTTTGATATGCATTGTGCAAACTCGTGGAAGGGCCTACGCCTGTTACTTTTAATCCTGAAGGGTCCCAATATACGCCGTAATCCTAGAAGGAAAAAATGACATAAATTTGAAAAATAGATGACACTGGCTGTCTCATGTTGCTACTTTGCATTTAAAAAAAAGTGTGGTATTCTGTACTGACAGGATGGCGCTGTCAAGGCAGAACTATGTTATCTCTACTACACAAATGAGAAATTTGAGGATCAGTACCAGTTATATGGGCTGTACGTTCCAATGACTGGCAGTCCTAATAAAACAACATCTGCAGAGACAATATGCCATCCATGCTCTTGCATCTCATCCCATACTTGCAGAACTTAGAGTGTAATGTCCAATGTTAGATGTTATAGGACAATATTTACAGAATAATTCTGACTATGCTAAGAATTAGACTAAAACTGATTTAAGAACATCAGTCAGATTCGCAGTGTGATTCATTTGTGTGCTCAAATCTATTCACACAGGGGGCTGAGCTTCTTGTGAGCAAAAGAATATGTTCAGACCTTGAACTTTTTCACTGAGGAAAGGTCAGTCTGCTGCGTCACTGTCACAACACCCTGACCAATGAGAATCTAGTTGCTTAGTTTGACTTTAAATATTTAACAAAGGCAATTAAGTGCTCCTGCTGCATCTTCATGCCAACCAATCAGCATCCTCTTCTCATTATTAAAAATTGTAGTTCCTTTTCTAAAGTTGGTTTTCTTATGTTTCAAATGATTGCACATCAAAAAGCTTTATCTTCATGCCTCTATTTAGCAATGTTTGGTAGCTGCATGTAGAATAATTAGAGAAACATTTTTGAATACCTGCAGTACACATTTGATTTGATTTATTATTATCGGTTGTTCTGAGGTACAGTGAAAAGTGTTGTCTTGCGTGCTTTACAGGCAAATCGTACTATACAAGTGCATCAGGATAACAGAATGAAGTGCAGGATGCAGTGGTATAGCTGCCAAGAAGGTGCAGAGAGGGAGAGATCAACATTAACATTACAGTGGTCCATTTTAAAAGTATGATAACAGCAAGGAAAAAGCTGTTCCTGAGTCTGTTTTTATGTTTTATATCTTCTGCCTGACAGAAGAGGGTGGGAGGGATCTTTGATTCTGTTGGTTGCTTTCCCGATGCAGCAGAAAGTATAGATGAAGTCAATGGATGGGAGGCTGGTTTGGGCGGTGGACTAGGCTGTGTTCAGAACTCTGTGGTTTCTTTCGGTATTGGGAAGAGCAGTTGCCATACCACATTGTAATGCATCTAGATAAGATGGTGTATCAACAAAAATTTGTAAGAGTCCTTATGGACATGATGAATTTCCTTAGCCTCCTGAGTTTCATTTGCTGAGTTTTGCAGGAAGGAATACATCATGAAAGCATTTGAACAGCTGATCAGGTGCTGTATGTGTTGCCTTCTTAATGCAATGCATATCCTCAGCTGCTGCCAAGCTGATAGTTGATGAATTGCGGTGCCACATGCAGTTTCATTTTTTTTTCTGCCCTTCACTGTTCAACCTTCTCCCATTTTTCTTAATTCTGTTTTCTCAGCTTCCAGTCCGCACCTTAGATCGCATGTTGTGTTTTGATCATCCTTTTCTTCAAATGTTTTTATTTACTCTTAGGCTGTATCTAAAGTTCATACAAAAAGAATTTTTTTTAAAAAGGCATAAATAAGGACTTCAAATCTAAAGCAGCAAATATGTAGTCGATGTGACTTTTTCTGTCTCATCCCAACCACCCCCCCCGCCCAATGACCTCCAACAAAAAATTCAATTATAGCAGAAAGGAAGTGAACAACACCCGTCACTAGATGAACAGCATTTTAAATTATTGTAGGCTGTGAAACTGGAGCCGAACATCGTCGATAGATGAGACCAATCAATTTGAAATTTCTCTAATCGCCCATGTAATTCTGAGGTGAACTATGCTAAGTGTATCACATCTTGAAGTGATAAAAACCAGAGGGAGATATATGATGGGAAATCTTCATTCTACCAGTCTTGAAATACAAAGACAAAGACCCATCTTTTAGTATATGCTTTTTCTTCTGCACCTTGATTATATTTTGCCTATTCTCTATTTTCATGGTCCTAATATGCTGTCAGTATCTTTTTTAATTGGATAGTAATGATGGCTATGTCACAATTGAATGCATTTTTCTTTATCACACAGGATTTAATTCATTCACGTTATCTAAACCTGTTTATATTTAGGTTTTCACTGTAATGTTTATTTTGTGAAAATAAAATTGAATAAAATGGGCATTTTACACAAATAAAAAAAATCTGCACTGAAGATCCCTTTTAATAATAACTATGCCAGTAAATCTTTGGTATGTTAATCTTTCCAGACATAAATTAGTGCAACCTGACTAACAATTATTAAAAATCCTTGATTCAACTCAAGTAATGAATTAAGTTGGAGGTAGCCAGCTTGAAGAGCAAAGATGCAGCTTAAAGGATAAGACTGGAGCAAATATATTGTAGTCATCAACCCACGTATAGTAATGTTTATATATAATGGTTCAATGTCTCAAATGACATTGTTGAAACCATTTTCCAGCATGCCTGGATTTGCCTTTTTCCTCCCGCAGTTTTATTTTTAATCTTGCATTCTTTTTATTCTGCTTCCATTGATTTGTCGGACTTCTAGTGAATTCCTTGTTTAGGCACTCTATCTATTCTCCACCTAATGATTTCAATTTACAGAGCTCACAAAATGAGCAGTGGAGCTGCAATTACATACCCGGTTTTGGATGCTCCACTTCTATTTGTCCCACCAGAAGTGTCAAATCTTTCAGCTGGGTCACCTTTCACAAGACCTTTGCTAAAATGAAAGAAAAAGTAGTTGTAAATAAAAACTACCATGTTAATAAACAAGGTGCAGGTTCGAATGTTAGCTTACAAAACGAAGCCTGAAATATGGTTGTTACTGCAATACATGACGCACCTCTGCATCTTCTGGAAGCAGTTGCACAGTATATTTGTCCTTGTGCATGTGTGAGGTATGCATGTTTTATACAAGAGAAGTCTAATTTTGCTACTATTGACAACAAAATATATGAAAACAATGTAATACAGAAAAGTATTTATGCTGTATTTTATAAAGGTGAATGTTTCTTCGGCTACTAGGTATTTTTGGTACTTTTGCTAAATTGACCAAGTTTTTATTCTGATGAAAGGTCACTGGATTGAAAACATTAATTCTGTTTATCTTTCTACAGATGCTGTCAGACCTGCTGAGTTTCTCCAGTACTTTGTTTTTGTTTAAGAACTTTTGTTAATAGACTGTTACAGACTGAAACTGCTCAAATATGCTCCAAATGGTAATTTAATATGCTCTCATAACACAGTTCTTCAAATTGTCAGTTTCCAATAAGACAAAAAAAGTGGAGGAAACTGCAGAAAGCTGCAACACAAAGGGACTTGGAGTTACTTGTGCATGAAACACCGAAAGCAAGCACACAGATGCAGCAGGTAATCAGGAAGGCTAATGGAATGTTACCCCTTACTTCAGAGGAGTTGGACTGTAAGAGTAGGGAAATCTTAGCTGTAAAAGATGCTGGACCATATCTGGAGAACTGTAAGCAGTTTTGATCCCCATACTTAAGGAAAAACATCAGTTCATTGGAGACAGTTCAGAGAAGGTTCACTAAGATGTCTTCTAGTATGGAGGGATTGTTTCATGAGCAAAGGCTAATCAGATCAGAACTCATTGGAATTTCAAAGAACAAGAAGTGATCTCATTGAAACATATAGGATTCTTAAGGGGCTTGTCAGGGTAAATGCTGAGAGAATTGTTCCCCTCATGGGAGAGTCTAGGTCGGTGGGCATTGTCTCAAAATAAAAAGGTGCCAATTTAAGGCAGACGTAAGGAGGAATTTCATTCCTGAGAGTTGACGGTCTCGAAACTCCTTGCCCTGGAGAGTCCTTACATATATTTAAGGCTGAGATATATTTTTAATCAATAGAGGAATCGATGATTAAGGGGAAAAATGCAGGAAAGTGGATGTGAAGAATGTTGAATCATCCATGATTTTATTGAATGCTGGAGCAGGCTTGAGGGGATAAACAGCCTGCTACTGTTCCTATTTCTTGTGGTCTTATTGTCTTATCCACAAACATCCAATCCCTCCATGACCAACATTCAGTAGCAGCAGTGTCTACCATCTACAAAATGCACCGCAGAAATTCACCAATTCACTCCTTAGACAGAACACTCCTAAACCATAACCATTTCCATCTAGGCTAAGGATAGCAAATACATTGGAACACCATCACCTGCAAGTACCCCTCCAAGCCACTCACCTTCAAGATTTGGAAATATGTCAACGTTCCTTCAGCGTCACTGACTCAAAACTCTTGAACTCTCACCTTCTTGAGGGCAACCGGACCGGGCAATAAGTGCTAGCCACCAGCAATGTCAACCTTTCATGAATGAATAAATCAAAAAGCAAGAAATCATTCCCAGTTGGTAGAATAATCAAAGGAGCAATGACTTACATTAAAAGACTTCAAGGTCAAAGAAAAAACAGTAATGGAATTTGACAACATTTCACCTGGTCCTTCCACAGTACCAAGATGATTGAAATCATTCTTCTAAACTTCAATGAGTAGAGTCCTAACCTGTTTAGCTCTTGCTCATAAGACAATCCCTCCAAACCATGGAACATTCGAGTGAACCTTCTCTGAACTGCCTGCAATGAAATAATACCTTAAATAAGGGGACCAAAACTACTTGCAGTACTCCAGGTATGGTCTCACCAGCACCTTGTACAGTTGCAATAAGACTTCCCTGCTCCTACACTCCAATGCCTGTGAAATAAGGGCCAACATCCCATGGGCCTTCCTCATTATCTGCTGCTTTCTACGTTTCATGCACAAGTACCTTGCAAGTCCCTTTGTGTTGCAGCTTTCTGCAGGTTTTCTCCATTTTAATAATACTCTGTTCTTTTGTTCTCCCTTCCAAAATGAACAGCTTCACATTTTCCCACATTATAATCTATTTGCCAACTTGTGGCCCACTTACTTATCAATATCTCTCCGAAAACTCTTTGTTACCCTCTTGAAATTTGCTTTCCACCTATTTTTGTGCCATCTGCGAAGTTGGCTACAGTACATTTGCTTCCTTCTTTCAAACCATTATATATTGTAAACAGAGATAGTAGGAACTGCAGATGCTGGAGAATCCGAGACAACAAGGTGCAGGGCTGGATGAACACAGCAGGCCAAGCAGCATCATAGGAGCAGAGAGGCTGACGTTTCGGGCCTAGACCCTTCTTCAGAGAAGGGGGAGGGGAAGGGTGTTCCGAAATAAATAGGGAGAGAGTGGGAGGCGGATAGAAGAGGGATAGAGGAGAGGATAGGTGGAGAGGAAACAAACAGGTCGAAGAGGCGGGGATGGAGCCAGTAAAGGTGAGTGTAGGTAGGGAGTTCGGAAGGGGATAGGTCAGTCCAGGGAGGACGGACAGGTCAAGGGGGCGGGACGAGGTTGGTCGGTAGGAGATGGAGGTGCGGCTTGAGGTGGGAGGAGG
>NW_025977735.1:0-405 GCF_021869965.1 Rhincodon typus | reverse complement strand
ACATTGATACCATTGGGCTGCAGGGTTCCCAAGCGGAATATGAGTTGGTGTTCCTGCAACCTTCGGGTGGCATCGTTGTGGCACTGCAAGAGGCCCAGGATGGACATGTCGTCTGAGGAATGGGAGGGGGAGTTGAAATGGTTCGCGACTGGGAGGTGCAGTTGTTTATTGCGAACCGAGCGTAGGTGTTCTGCAAAGCGGTCCCCGAGTCTCCGCTTGGTTTCCCCGATGTAGAGGAAGCCACACCGGGTACAGCGGATGCAGTATACCACATTGGCAGATGTGCAGGTGAACATCTGCTTGATGTGGAAAGTCTTCTTGGGGCCTGGGATGGGGGTGAGGGAGGAGGTATGGGGGTAGGTGTAGCACTTCCTGCGGTTGCAGGGAAAAGTGCCGGGTGTGGTG
>NW_025977734.1:0-6833 GCF_021869965.1 Rhincodon typus | reverse complement strand
TGCTGCTTGGCCTGCTGTGTTCATCCAGCCTTGCACCTTGTTGTCTCGGATTCTCCAGCATCTGCAGTTCCTACTATCCCTAAAAGGACAGATCTCACTCTAAATAAACCCGAAAACACAGAGCTCACTGTATATAAGCCCTAAAACACAGTGCCCCCTGCATATAAACCGTAAAATGCAGAACCTCCTGTAAATAAACCCTAGAACACAGAGCCGCTGTAAATAAATCCTTAAACACAGCCCTCTGTAAATAAACAGAGATGACTGTAAACAAACCCTAAAACAGTGACCCCATTCAATAACCAGTTAAACACGGAGCTCACTGTAAATAATCGCTAAAACACAAAGACCCTGTAAATAAACCCTAAAACACAGAACCCACAATAGATAAACCTTAAAACACAGAGCTCCCTGTATGTAAACCCTAAAACACATAGCCTCCAGTAAATAAGTGTTAGGGCTGAGGCTAGGTTTTGGGTTTACACCAGGGTTAGCATTAGGGCTGAGTTCGGGTTGGTTTAGGTTTAGGGCTGGTGTTATTTCTGAGGGTAGTCTGGAAGAAAGCAGCTTTGCATACCCAGAGACAGAGCCAGAGGGAGAGCAACTGTATATTTTACAGGAGACCCGGGAAGTGTTGTAACCTTAACAGGTCAAATAGTATTACAGATTAGTTTATCATTAAAGATTTTTGTAACTGTGTTCCTGATAAAGTACGGACCCTACAATGAGGTACTGATACTAATACACTCACTCAGAAGTGACCCTCCAGCAATGTGGCCCTGCCTCAGAACTGACCCTGTGACAATGAGCTACTCCGTCAGCACTGAATCTGTAATCATATGGCACTCCCTCAATTCTGAAAACATTACATTGAGGCAATCCTTCCATACTGATCCTCTGACAATGAGGCACAATCTCAAGACTGATCATCCAGCAATGAGGTATCACCTTACAACAGAGCCACTGACAATAAGGCAGTCTCTCAGGACAGCGTCTGACAATAAGGGACTCCCTCAGTACTGGGTGAGGCTAGTGTTCGGGTTGGGGTTAGGGGTGAGGCCTGGGTTATGTTTGGGGCTGAGGGTTAATGTTCGGTCTCAGGTTAGGGTTAGGTGCAGGATGAGGGTAGAGTTAAGGTTAGGGTTAGGGCTGACGGTAGGGTTAGTGTTAGGGCTGAGACTGGGTTTAGGGCTGAGGCCTAGGTTAGGTTTATGGCTGAGTATTAGACGTAGGGTTGGGGTTAGGGTTGGGGTTAGGGCTGAGGCTGGGTTTAGGGTTCAGGTTAGCGTTTAGACTATGGCTGAGGCTAGGGTTAGGCCTGAGTCTAGGATTAGTGTTAGAGCTGAGGCTAGAGTTAAGTTTTGTGTTGGGGTTGCAGTTCGGCCTGAGGCTAGGTTTAGGTTTAGGGTTGGGGCTGAGGCTAGGGTTAGGGTTAGGTCTGAGGCTTGGGTTAGGGCTGAGACATCGTTTAGGTTTGGGGCTGAGGCTTATGGTTAGGACTAGGCTGAGGCTAGGCTTAGGGTCAGGGTTAGACCCATTAGACCCATTCTGACCCCATTACAATGAGGCACTGCCACAGAACTGACCCTCTAACAATGAAGAAAATGAGATGCTGTTCGCTGGTCCAGGCAAGTATTGAAGGACTGTCAGAGGGACAGAACTGCTGGAGAGCAGTATCATCAGCGAGTCAATACTGAAGTAGTGCCTCATTGTAAGGGGGTCAGAACTGAGGAAATGCCTCACATTTATAGGGTCTGTACTGAGGTACAGCGGAGCCGGAGGGTCAGAACTGTGGGGGTGCATTATCGTGAAAGGCTCAGTACTCAGGCAGTGTCTCATTCTCAAGATGTCAGACTGAGGGAGTGCCTCATTGTCAGATAGTCAGTACTGTCAGAGCTTCAGTCCTGAAGCAGTGCCTCATTGTCAAACGGTCCGCACTGGAAACGAATGTACAAGGCATGATTAGTAAGTTTGTGGATGATACAAAATTAGGAGGTGTCATTGATAGTGAAGAAGGTTATCAAAATTGACAGGGGCTTCTCAATCAGATGGGGAAGTGGGCTGAGGATTGATAACTACAATTGTATACAGGTAAGTATGAGGTGTGCACTTTGGAAAGTCAAACCAAGGTAGGATTTATACAGTAAATGGTAAAGTCCTGAATTTCATTCTCTGACAATGTTGCACTCCTTCAATATAGACCTACAACAAAGAGGGACAGCCTCAGACGGACCTTCTGACAATGAGGCATTCCCTCAGGACAATAATCTTTAATTGTAGGCTTATCTGTAATACTATTTGACCTGTTAAGTTTACAATACTTCCCAAGTCTCCTGTAGAATACTCATTTGCTCTCCCTCTGGCTCTGTCTCTGGGTATGCGAAGTTGCTTTCTTTCTCCCTACCCTCAGAAATAACCCTCACCCTGGACCAAATCCTAGATTCAGCCCGGATGCTAACCGTCGTGTAATCCCTAACCCAAACCCAAAACATAACCCTCAGCCCCAAAGCTGGCAATAACCTTACCTCTCACACAAGCCTCAGCGCCCCCCTGTGTTTCAAGCCAAAAGCACAGCGCCCCTGTGTATAACCCGAAAGAGGACAGCTCACTGTAAATAAACCCTAAAACACAGAGCCTCCTGTATATTATATCTAAAACACAGACATCCCTGTAAATGAAACCTGAAACACAAAGCCTCCTGTTAATAATCTCTGACGCAGAGCCTCATTTAGACTAATGGTAAAAACAGAGGCCCCTGTAAATACACTCTCAAGCACAGGGATCCCTTTAAATAAACCATAAGAAAGGTGCCTCAGGAAGTAAAATGAAAAACACAGAGACCCCAGGAAAAAACAATAAAAGACAACCCCATGTAAATAAAATGTAAAATACAGAGCCCCCGTAAATAAATCCTGAAACACAGTGCACTCTGCAAATCCTCCCTAAAACTGAGCCTCTTGTAATTAAATCCTAAAACACAGAGCCTCCAGTAAATAAACCCTACAATGTAGAACCCCCTGTAATTATACCCTCAAATACACAGACCCCTTTAAATGAACCTGATACAGATGCCCCAGGTAGGGTTAGTTTGATGCCCCAAGTAGAATGTAAAACACTTTAAATAAAACCCAAAACACACAGCACCTCTAAATACAACCCAACATTTAGCAGACCTGTAATTTATCCGTAAGACAGGGTCCCCAACAAATAAACCCTAAAAGACAGAGCTAGCTATAAATAAAGAGGCCTATGTAAATAAACCCTAAAACACAGAGTAAAAACCGAAAGAACTGCGGATGCTGCAAATCAGGAACAAAAAAAAAGTTGCTGGAAAAGCTGAGCAGGTCTGGCAGCATCTGTGAGGGGAAAAAGAGTTAACGTTTCGGGTCCGGTGACCCTTCCTCAGAACGTCCCTCAGTTCTGCTCGGCTTTTCCAGCAACTTTGTTTTTTGTTCTTGATTTGGAGCATCCGCAGTTCTTTCGGTTTTCAATTAACTCGGCAGTCAGTTACATCAAATCGTTGTGTATCACATATTTACTGGTCGGATTCAAACAGGCGGTACCCGTTCAGTTATGTGGTCACTGGCTTATCTTGTAACGTTTGCCCCTGCATATCCTGTGGTTTGCCCTGTTTACTCACATTGGTTAGAAATTGATGAGGTATGGGTTAACAATTCACAAGGCTTCCCGGGTCTGGCTGGCGTGTCTTTAGTAATACAGGGCCAATCGCGTTAAAATATCCTTTTCTGTGGTTTTTGTGATGCTCTATAACATAAGCCTCTTTACTGTTGTACTAAAGGTCCTCTTTACCAATGTACCCACAAGCACTTCATGTTACCACTATCGCGCTCTCATTCATTAATAACTTTACTGACCACTCCCTAGCATAATATGTATACTATGACCGCATTTCATTCATACATTCATAAAATTCCGAGGTGAAACACAGGAGGCTCTGTGTTTCAGCGTTTATTTAGAGGGGGGCTCTGTGTTTCAGGGTTTATTTACAGAGACCTCTGTGTTTCAGGGTTTATTTACATGGGGCTCCGTGTTTTATGGTTTATGTACAGAGAGCTCTGTGTTTTGCGGGTTATTGAAAGGGGTCACCGATTTATGGTTTGTGTACAGGGTGCTCTGTGCTTCAGAGTTATTAACAGGATGCTCTGTGTTTCAGGGTTGATTTATAGGGGTTTTTTTCAGGCTTTATTTACATGGGACCAGTGTTTTAGGGTTTATCTACAGGGCACTCTGTGCTTCAGTGGTTATATACAGGGGGCTCGGTGCTTTAAGATTTGTGTACAGGGGGCTCTGTGTCTTAGTGTTTATGTTCAGGGGGCTCCGTGTTTCAGCGTTTATTTACAGGAGACTTTGTGTTTCAGGGATTATTTACAGGGTTTTTATTGCAGGGACAGTGTTTTTGGGTTTATGTACAGGGCGATCTGTGCTTCAGGGTTGAAAACAGGGGGCTCTTTGCTTTAGGGTTTATTGACGGGAGGCTCTGTGTTTCAGGGTTTATTTAATGGGGGCTCTGTGTTTTAGGGTTTAATTCCAGGAGGCTGTGTGTTTCAGTGTTTACATACAGGAGGCTCTGTGTTTCACGGTTTATTTACAGAAGGCTCAGTTTTTCAGGGTTTATTTACAGGAGTCTCTGTTTCAGGGATTTTTACAGAAGGCTCTGTGTTTCAGGGTTTATTTACAGGGGTTTGTTTTCAGGATATATTTACAGGGGGCTCAGTGTTTCAGGGTTTATATACAGGGGGCTCTGTGCTTTAGGGTTTATTTACAATAGGCTCTGTGTTTCAGGGTTTATTTTCAGGGGGCTTTGTGTTTTCATGTTTATCTACAAGGGCCTCTGTGTTTTAGATTTAATTTACAGGAGACTCTGTTTCAGGGTTTATTACAGAGGCTCTGTGTTTCAGGTTTTATTTACAAATTACTCTCTGTTTCAGGGTTTATTTACAGGGGACTCTGTGTTTTCCTTTTTTATTTACAGGGGGCTCTGTGCTTCAGGGTTTATGTATGGGGCTCTGCTTCAGGATTTATTTACAGAGGCTCAGTGTTTCAGTTTTTATTTACAGTAGGCTCTGTGTTTCAGGTTTTATTTACAGGAGGCTCTGTATTTCAGGTTTTATTTACAGGGTTTTTTTTCAGGGTTTATTTACAGCGGGTCAGCGTTTTAGCGTTATCTACAGGCGGCTCTGTGCTTCAGTGTTTATATACAGGGGTCTCTGTGCTTTAGAGTTTATGTACAGGAGGCTCTGTATTTCAGGATTTATTTACAGAGGGCTCTGTGTTTTCAGGTTTATCTACAGGGGGTTCGATGTTTCAGGGTTTATTTACAGGATGCTGTATGCTTCAGGGTTTATTTACTGGCGGCTCTGTTTTTCAGGGTTTATTTACAGAGGCTCTGTGTTTCATGGTTTATTTACAGGTGGCTCTGTGTTTCAGGGTTTATTTACAGAGGCTCTGTGTTTCAGGATTTATGTACAGGGAGCTCTGTGCTTCAGTGTTAATATACAGGGGTCTCTGTGCTTTAGGGTTTATATAGAGGGGGCTCTGTGCTTCAGGGTTTATGTACAGGGGGCTCTGTGCTTTAGGGCTTATGTACGGGGGCTCTCCTTTAAGGTTTGCGTACAGGGGGCTCTTGACATCCTGCCAATCTGAAGAAGACTAATTTATTCCTACTCTTGGCTTCCTGTTAGCCAGCCAATCTTTCAAATGTGTCAGCATGTTATCCCTTACACCATAATCTTTTATTTTGTGCAATAACCTCTGATGAAATTTACAAATGTCCAAACAACATTCTGTATTATATATAATCCGATGTATTTTTAAAACTAAATGTGGATAGAACCCTGACAGACTCTGAGCATTTCTGCGGGATGGTTGCAGTTCCCACTTGCGGCCAGTAGTGGTCACTAATCTGTGGAACCGTGAAGTTCCTGGATCAGAGAGATGGAGACAACAGACAATAATTATTCCCCTTATGTTGGACAGTGTGAGGGAGAAATAATAAGGGTGGGGACCGGCTGCTATTACATTTCTAGGATTGGGAAAAAGATTGGAAAATTCTCTGAGATATGGTAGAAATGATCATATTGACAGTGACTGATTAATTCAGGAGAGTCAGAATGCATTTGTTAAGAATATCGTCCAGGTTAAATAAAAGTCCTCGGGTGGGAAAAGGATTGGTAAACGTCTGAGAGATGGTAGAAGTGATCATTTAGATTGAGGTGTTTTCTTTTAAATAGAATAGAATGGAATATCCTTTATTGTCATGTGTACTCCGTTGTAGAAGTACAGTGAAAAGCTTTTACAATGTTTAACTCTTATGGCACCAGCTTAGGTACCAAGGTACAAATCACGGACGCAAAACAGGAACCGAAACGTCAGCCTTCCTGCTGGTCTGATGCTGATTGGCCTGCTGTGTTCATCCAGCTCTATATCTTGTTATCTCATAAAAAGTAATGGCATTGCTTTACAGAGTTTAAAAAAAAATGTTAGAAGTAAGACATTGTTAAAGGATTGACACTACAGACAGCTAAAAAAATTCAAATAACCATTACATTGCAACAGCTCAGCGCAAGGTATCTGCATGTGGTCTGACATCCCGTGCCAAACCCCAGTTCAGCAGCTGTACTTGCTCCCCTCCAAACCTACAGACCGCTCTGTATCAGCACTCAGCTGTTCCGAGAAAAGTTCAACGATTGTCTCCTCCGCGCCGGTCTCCGCCCGGGATCCGCTGCTGATGCGCTGCTCTGGGACCCGTCACTCACATGCTGCTCTGCGACCTGCCTCCGGGGCTAAATGGAGAAGAAAAGAGAGAAAAGGAA
>NW_025977733.1:0-6835 GCF_021869965.1 Rhincodon typus | reverse complement strand
AGCAGGTCTGGCAGCACCTGTGAAGAAAAAATCAGAGTTAACATTTCGGGTCCGGTGACTCCTCAGAAGGGTCACCGGACCCGAAGCATTAACTCTGATTTTATCTTCACAGATACTGCCAGACCTGCTGAGCTTTTCCAGCAACTTCTGTTTTTATTCCCGATTTACAGCGTCCGCAGTTCTTTCGGTTTTTAAATTGGTCATTCTGGCTGTCTCATTTGGAACTTATCCATTTAACCATTTTGTTTCAGCTTGTGGAACGGCGGGGCACAATGTAATAAGAGTGAAAATACTAAAGCCGAATACCGGAAATTAAATCGGAGACCTATTGCAGTAATAGGAATGCCTAAGGAATCCTCAATAAGGGTGAATAACAAAAGAAAGTTGATATTATAACTGTAACAGTAGTACAGGTGATGTGTGTTCCCACTGACCTAGTAAGGGGGCTCTTCCTCTATTAGTGCTAAAGAAAATCAGACCACTGGAAGTTCTGATAATTTTATTTCAAAGACAGAGGTATTTCCTTATTCTTCTAAACAAGGACATAAACTTGTAACACATTTAGAGACACTAGAGCAAGTCAATCACTGATGCTGGTGATAATACAATTTGACTTAGACATGAACTACTGAAGGAAAAATATTCATTGTAGGCTTATGTGGAGGTACAAACCGGTCCCATTATATAGAATTGGATTAAAGAGCGACTTGAGTGGAGCAGTGGAGCATCAAATCCCTACTGAAGGAATTGAATTTTAACTTGAGGAATCATCTGCCAGTTAAGTAATATTGAACTCAGAGGGTGGTAAGACAACCAGTGGAAGTAAAAGAAATTGACATGCCGCAGGAGGAACATACCAGAAACAAGACCAGAAATTGCTGGGAAAGCACAGCTGGTCTGGCAGCATCTGTGGAGAGAAGTTAGAATTAACATTTCGGGTCGAGTGACCCTTCCTCAGAACAGAGTTAATCCTGGGGGGATTTAGTTACGGTTAACACAATTGACTGTCAAGGGACAGTGGTTAGATTGTTTCTTACTGGAGATCATCATTGCCTGGTACCAATGTTCCTTGTGACTTTTCAGCCCAAGCCTCAATATTTTCCAGGTCATGCAGCATTTGAACATAGTCTGCTTCAGCATCTGGGAAGTCATAAATTATGCAATCATCAACAAATATGTTGGGAAGATGATTGCTGAAGCAGCTGAAGATAGGTGGGCCTGGAACATGTCCTGGAGCTGCAACGACTGACTTCCAACAACCACAATCATCTTCCTGTGTGTCAGGTACGACCCCAACCCAGCAGGGGAGAGTTTTCCCCAAATTCCCATTTGCATTCTGTTTCTTTCTAGGGCTCCTTGATATCACACTTGGTCAAAAGTAGCCTTGATGTCAGGGCTGTCACCCTCACCTCACTCTTGGAATTCAGCAGCTTTGTCTATGTTTGAACGAAGGTTGTAATGAGATCAGGAGTTGAGTGGCCCTGGCAGAACCCAAACTGGAAATCAGTGAGCAGGTTATTGCAGAGCAGATTCTGCTTGATTGCACTGTTGATGATACCTCCATCACTTTACTGATGATCGAGGAAAGACTGATACAGTGGAAGTGTATATGTTAAAATGATACAATGACAGGGTGGATAGCCAGGAGAGATGTGTATTTACAATAATGAAATAAATATGAAGTAAAACAAAATACCAAAACAATTTGAGAATGAATCAGAAATTGAAAATTTGAAAGTCAGCCCTCCCATAATCTGATTGGATAATACAAAAGTGTTTGAAATATTAGGTGGAATATTATGCTGTCTTCCAGAAAACATACAAAAGCTTTTGCTTTTAAATCAATTTGCATAACAGGCCAGGAAAATGTACTTGGATATACATGATAATGTAGGGGATGCATCACCCATCAAGCAACATTCCTATAGACTCATCCTAGCGAAGTGAGTCCATGTGAGGCAAGAGATCAAATTCATTGTGAACAATTATATTATTGAAGTAAATCACAGTGGCTAGAGCTCATTTATTGTGATGGTGCTGAAACCAGATTGATCACAATGACAGCGTAGATCTTCGCAAAATCAATGCATTAACAAGGGTGAATTCATGTGCAACCCACATTTGGAGGATTGCATTGAGAAGATTCATCAAGCATGATTTGTCACAAAAACTGGCTTGTTAAAGCTATATTGGCAAGTTCCACTGACTGATATAGCCAAAGAAATATCAATTTCTGTAAACCCCAATATTCTCTATCAAGTTAAATCCACCATCAATTGTTCAATAGGCCACGAAAGGGTTATGCAACTGTGTTGTTTACATTGAAGACTTGGATGTGTTCAGCCAAACCTGGGAGGAACATGCATGATATTTGAACACATTTGTTTGATTGATTAAAGAAAGCTAATTGGTCAAAAATGTGGTGAAAAGTGAATTTGCCAATGCAAAAGTGACTTATTTGAACCACATTGTGGAAAAAGGCCAAGTATGAACAAGTCTGTCAAAGAAAAGTAAGCAAATATGAATGTCAGAGTTCTTTCGACAACCTAAAACTAGACTACCTATTGCACCAGTGTTAACAACACTAAATCAGGCTTAGCAATTTAAACTGTCTGTTTATACCAGCAATGTCATTTTAATGCAATGTTATTACAGGAGGATTAGATGGGGGACCAAACGAATGATCAGTTATTTTTCATGCAAAACTAATGTCTGCCAACAGAAATAGTCAACTGTAGAAAAAGAAAAACTGTAGAAAAACTGTGAATTTAGAAGCGGCTCTCAAACACTTTGAAGATTACATCTCGAACAACTCTGTAAAAATTTGAGACTATTTTATTGATGCTTAATACTACAATCACATAATTTAAAAATTGTACCAAAAGAGATAATATCATTGCAGATGCTTTGGCAAGAATAAACGTGAAGGAAAATGAATATCACAATTGGTGATGGCCTAGTGGTATTATCATCAGACTATTAATCTAGAAAGTTAGCTAATGCTCTGTGGACCTGGGTTTGAATCCCACAAGAGTGATTTGATTCGGTGTGATTTGATTTGGTTTATTATTGACACGTGTACCGTGGTACAGTGAAAAGTGTTTTCTTACATGCTTTACAGATAGATCAGGGTAGCAGAACAGAGTGCAGGATACAATGTTACAGCTGCTGAGAAGGTGCAGAGAGAGAGAGAGCAACATTAACATTATAGAGGTCCATTCAAAAATCTGATAACAGCAGGGAAGAAGCTGTTCTTGAATCTGTTCATATGTGTATACAAACCTTTATATCTTCTTCCGATGGAATAGGGTGGAAGAGAGTATAACTGGGGTGGGAGGGATCTTTGATTATCTTGGTTGTTTTCCTGAGACAGCAGGAAGACTAGATGAAGTTAATTGATGGGAAGCTGGTTTGCATGATGGACTGGGCTGTGTCTGTAGCTTCTCTCTGTCTTGGGAACAGCAGTTGCCATACCATGCTGCGCTGCATTCAGATAGGATGCTTTCTATGGTGCAGCTATAAAAATTTTTTAAGTCTTTATGGACATGCCAAATTTCCTTAGCCTCCTGAGAAAGTAGAGGCATTGCTGTGCTTTCTTGACTACAATGTCAACGTGGGTGGAGCTGGACAGATTTTTGGTGATCATCACTCCCAGGAACTTGACACTCTCGACCATCTCCACCTCAGTACAATTGATGCAGAGAAAGGCATGCCCTCCACTCAATTTCCTGAAGTCAATGACTAGTTCCTTTGTTTTGCAACATTGATGGAAAGATTGTTGTCTTTACACCATGCTGTTAAACACTCTATCACCTTTCTGTACTCCATCTTGTTGTTGTTTGAGATCTGAACAGTGGTGTCGTCAACAAACTTGTAAATGGAGTTGGTGCAGAATTTGGCCACACAGTCGTGTGTGTATGAGAAGTATAGTAGGGGGCTGAGTACGCAGTCTTGTGGGGGCACTGGTGTTGAGAATTATCTTGGAGGTTATCCTTATTGACTGCAGTCTGTTGGTCAAGAAGTCCAGGATCCAGTTACGTAGGTGGCAAGCAGAGACCTAGGTCCCAGAGTTCGGAGATGAGGTTTTTTTTGGAATGTTGGTGTTGAAGGTGGAGCTGTAGTCAATAAGTAGGATCCTGACATAGGTATGATTGTTCAGATTTTCCAGGGATGAACGTAGGGCCAGGGAGATGGCATATGTCGTGGACCTGTTGTGCTGATAGGTGAATTGCAGGGGATCAAGGCAATCTGGGAGTCTGGAGCATTTCATAACTATAGATGTCAGAGCCACCGGACTATCGTTATTGAGGTACACTACATGATTTTTCTTTGATACTGGGACGATGGTGGTCTTCTTAAAGCAGGTGGAGACTTCAGATAATAGAGAAGAAAGGTTGAAGATGTCTGCGAATACTCCCACCAGCTGGTCTGCACAAGATCTGAATGCACGGCCAGGTACCCCATTTAGGCCAGTTGCTTTCCATGAGCTCACACTATAAAAGGCTGACCAAATGTCTGCAGCGATGACCGAGGGTACAGGTGTAAGGAGGTTGATGGGACAGGTGATATCATTTCATTTCCCTTCTGTTCAAAGCAAGTATAGAATGCATTGAACTTATCGGGTAGGGTGTACTGTTGCCAGTGGATGGTGGAATTTGAATTTAATAAAAATCTGGGATTAAGAATTTAATAATGACCACGAAACCATTGTAACTCAGTTGTATCAAATGCTACGAAGTCTCAACACAGAAATGAAACTGGACAGACCACCTGGCACTGACCAAGGCACCAGAAACGTCACAGGCAGAATCGGTCCTGTCGACCCTGCAAAGTCCTTACTAACATCTAGGGATTAGTGCCAAAATTGGGACAGCTTCCTCACAGACCAGACAAGCAACAGCCTGATGTAGTTAGAATAATACCTTACAAAAAATGTCCCAGACACCACCATCACCATTTCCTGCTTATGTCCTGTCCCATCACAGAATCGTAGAATCCCATTCAACTCAACAAGCCCACACCAACCCTCTGAAGAGTATCACATCCAGACTCACCCACCTACCCTATCCTTGTAACCCTGCATTTCCCATGATTAATCCACCTAGCTTACACATTTCTGGACACTAAGGGCAATTTAGCACGGCCAAGCCACCTAACCTGCACATTTTGGATTGCGGAAGGAAACCTGAGCAACCGGAGGAAACCCAAGCAGACACGGGGAGAATGTGCAAACTCCATACAGACAATTGTCCGAAGCAGTAATTGAACCTGGGTCCCTGAAGCTGTGAGGCAGCAGTACTAAACACTGAGCCACCATGCTGCCCTATTGTCCCATCGTCAGGACAGACCAGCATATCCAGCGTACAGTCAGGAAGGAGTTGTCCTCCTGAGGTAATTGACTCTAGACCCCATGAAGTCTCTAGGTATCATGTCAAATGTGGGCAAGGAAACAGTCTACAGTCTACTATCCTCCCCCAGCTGATGAATGAGTACTCCTTCATGTTGAATAACTCTCAGACGAAGCAATGGGGGTGGCAAGGATGCAGAATATACTCTGGGTGGGAGATTTCAATGTCCACCACCAAGTGTGGCTTGGCAGCAGCACTACTGATCAAGCTGGTGGGGTCTTAAAGGACAATGCTGTTAGATTGGGTCTGCAGCAGGTGGGGAGTGAACCAACAAAGGTGAAAAGCATTTTACCAATCTGCTGGCTGCAGATGTATCTGTCCATCACAGTATCGGTAGGAGTGACCACTGTACAGTCCTTACAGAGACAAAGTCCTGCTTTCAAACTGAGAATACTCTCCATCGTGTTGTGTGGCATTATCGCCGCGCTAAATGGGGCAGACTCGAACAGATCTAGCAAATCAAGACTGGCCATCCTTAAGGGCCTGTTTCCATGCTGTAGTTTCCTGTGACTCTACGAGAGAAAATAAACTGCTGTTTCCTAGCAGAAGATCAGGAGTAGGTAGATGGAGGAGGGAAGAAATCATTGCAGTTAATAGCAGTCTCCAATACAGTAAGGGCTCGGGGACAAATTCCTAAATGGCTTAGAAGAAAATTCAGGAGGGAGTAGGTAGATGGAGGAGGGAAGAAATCATTGCAGTTAATAGCAGTCTCCAATACAGTAAGGGCTCGGGGACAAATTCCTAAATGGCTTAGAAGAAAATTCTACAAGCAGAGGTACATGGAGGACCTGAGTTTAAAGAACCCATGTTAAGAAATAAGCAAGCTGAGTTGGCAGCTAGGAAGAAACATCAAATGAAAATAGCATTAAGTGACTGGGGAAATTTTCCAAAAAGAAACAGATTATAGCCATGCTGATTGAACAAGGAGCTTTAACCTAAAGATGGGGTGACCCTTAATACCTATAAGGTTGTTTTTGATGACGAGAGGTTAAAAGGGCTAAATTTCTCTTTCTGAAGTTTGTAATGACATCGTTCCAAATAGTTCTTGTATAGTTAGTATAGTTTGTGTTTTTCTTGGCATGTAACAAAAGTTTGTGTGCTTTTATTAAAAGTATACTGGCAGCCTCTTGTTAATATGTTCAGGGACTGACCATCACAGTAAACAAATAGGAAAAATAAACTGATGTCCAAACAGTCCAGAAATGAGAGAGAACTAATTTGAAACCCAACGATTTACAAAGGATGACTACACACTTTGAAGGAAAGAAATTTGATACATTTTATGAATCGCGATTATGTGGGTTCCAGCAATGTGTATGCATTCTGGAGCTGAGGGTTTGCTCACAAGTGACACAACTATTTCTCCAGAGATAATAGGAACTGCAGATGCTAGAGAATCTGAGATAACAAAGTGTAGAGCTGGATGA
>NW_025977732.1:0-6835 GCF_021869965.1 Rhincodon typus | reverse complement strand
CCCGGAACCTGCAACAACCATTCCTGTCCCTGCTCTATCCATGTCTCCGAAATGGCCACAACATTGAAGTCCCAGGTACCAACCCATGCTGCAAGTTCACCCACCTTATTCCGGATGCTCCTGGCATTGAAGTAGACACACTTCAAACCACCTTCCTGCCTGCCGGTACACTCCTGCGACCTTGAAACCTTATTTATGACTTCACTACTCTCAACCTCCTGTACACTGGAGCTACAATTCAGGTTCCCGTTCCCCTGCTGAATTAGTTTAAACCCTCCCGAACAGCATTAGCAAATTTTCCACCCAGGATATTGGTATCCCTCTGATTCAGGTGTCGACCATCCCGTTTGTAGAGGTCCCACCTACCCCAGAATGAGCCCCAGTTATCCAGGTATCTGAATCCCTCCCTCCTGCACCATCCCTGTAGCCACGTGTTCAACTGCTCTCTCTCCTTATTCGTCGACTCGCTAGCATGTGGCATGGTTTAACAAACCAGAGATAAAAACTCTGTTTGTTCTAGCTCTAAGCTTCCACCCTAGCTCCTTGAATTTCTGCCTTACATCCCCATCCCTTTTCCTACCTATGTCATTGGTGCCTATGTGGACCACGACTTGGGGCTGCTCCCCCTCCCCCTTAAGGATCCCGAAAACACGATCGGAGACATCACGGACCCTGGCACCTGAGAGGCAACACATCAACCGCGAGTGTCTCTCGCTCCCACAGAATCTCCTATCTGTTCCCCTAACTCTGGAGTCCCCAATGACTAATGCTGTCCTCCTCTCCCCCCTTCCCTTCTGAGCAACAGGGACAGACTCTGTGCCAGAGACCTGTACCCCATGGCTTACCCCGGTAAGTCGTCCCCACCAACAGTATCCAAAACGGTATACTTGTTTTTGAGGGGAACGGCCACAGGGGATCCCTGCACTGTCTGCCTGTTCCCTTTCTGTCCCCTGACTGTAACCCATCTACTTTTTTCCTGTACCTTAGGTGTGACTACCTCCCTGTAACTCCTCTCAATTACCCCCTCAGCCTCCCGAATGATCAGAAGTTCATCCAGCTCCAGTTCCCTAACGCGGTTTCCGAGGAGATAGAGTTGGGTGCACTTCCCACAGATGAAGTCAGTAGGGACACTAGTGGTGACCCTTACCTCCCACATTCTACAGGAGGAGCATACAACTGCCCTAACATCCATTCTCCCTGTTCTTAATTCCCAAACAGACTATTAAAAAAAAAACTAGTAGCTTTACCAAATCAGCACTCAGAACCTTTTCTTTGGTTAGAGGAGGAGGATGGGTGGGAGACACTACCCAGGTAGTGTTTCGGGTAAAGCAACCGCTCAAATATATTACCTCACTTACTCACTCCAAAAATGGAGTCACGCGAGGTAAGACTTTTATAATCGAAAAGCTTACCTTCCCAGGCTGCCATCGCGCTTCCTCCCAGACTCCCGCCGCTGAAACAACTGAAACAACTGTAGAGATGTACTGGGCATTGATGACTGACCCCAACAAACTCAGCCATCTTTCTCTGAGCCAGGTATATTCCCAACTGGAGAATAATTTTTCCCCTTATTCCCATTGTCTCCAATTATGTTAGGTGTTCTTGATGCCACATTCAGTCAAATGCAGACTTTATTTTAAAGGCAGTCACTCTTACCTCACCTCTGGAATTCAGCTCTATTTCCATACTGCTCTATTGCTATAATAAGGTCAGATGTGAGGGGCCCTGGCGGAACACAAACTGACCATAGTGTGCAGCTTATTGCTTCGCAAAGGCTGCTCGATGGCAATTTTGATAACCATTCCCATCAAGTTACTGATAACTGAGAGTAGATTGATTGGATGATAATTGGGCTGGTTATAGTTATCCTTTTGTGTAGCTGTCATACTTGGGCAATTTTTCCACAGTGTCAGGTTAGTGGAAGTGTTGTAGCTATACAGGCTCAGGACAGATCAGATTCTGCATCAGAAATCCTTAACACTATTGCTGAAATGCTATCAAGACCAGAGATAGTAGGAACTGCAGATGCTGGAGAATCTGAAATAACAAGGTGTAGAGCTGGATGAACACAGCAGGCCAAGCAGCATCAGAGGAGCAGGAAGGCTGACGTTTCGGGCCTAGACCCTAGGGTCTAGCATCAGAATTGTAATGTAAGCACAATCTGAATTATCATGACACAGCGTATCCCTCACTCAACAATTACCATGGAATCAGCTCTATTTTAATGAAGAATGCAGGAGGGAATGCCAGAAGCAGTACCAGGCATTCCTTACATTAGGTAGTGAACTTGCTGAGCTACAAAACAGGACGAACTGTGTGCAAATGTGCAAACCATGAATGACAGACAAACTGACACAATTCCACAACCAACGAGGCAGATTGAAGATCTGCAGTTCTGCTATATCCAGTCAAGAATGGTGGTAGAGAAGTTAGAAACTTAGTGGAGAATGAGGATAAATGACCTTAATGGAAAGCTCCTACATAATGGAAAGCTCCTACATAGGTAGAAACATCAGGCTGAAGCTTTTGAAATCATCTTCAGCCAGAAGAGCCGAGTGGATGATCCATCTCAGCCTAATCTGGAGGGCCCAAACGTCACACATGCTATTCATCAGCCAACTTGATCACTAGGCCCGAAACGTCAGCCTTCCTGCTCCTCTGATGCTGCTTGGCCTGCTGTGTTCATCCAGCTCTACACCTTGTTATCTGCTGTCAAGACCACCCTTCTTTATCATATTCAATGCCTCTGTTCATATCTTGTTGTCAGCAGTGATCAAGTTGGCTGATGAATAGCATGTGTGACGTTTGGGCCCTCCAGATTAGGCTGAGATGGATCATCCACTCGGCTCTTCTGGCTGAAGATGATTTCAAAAGCTTCAGCCTGATGTTT
Organism: Rhincodon typus; assembly: GCF_021869965.1. NCBI lineage: Eukaryota > Metazoa > Chordata > Chondrichthyes > Orectolobiformes > Rhincodontidae > Rhincodon > Rhincodon typus. The sequence goes on along the minus strand of NW_025977732.1, from coordinate 3,945 downwards.
CTACCTATGTAGGAGCTTTCCATTAAGGTCATTTATCCTCATTCTCCACTAAGTTTCTAACTTCTCTACCACCATTCTTGACTGGATATAGCAGAACTGCAGATCTTCAATCTGCCTCGTTGGTTGTGGAATTGTGTCAGTTTGTCTGTCATTCATGGTTTGCACATTTGCACACAGTTCGTCCTGTTTTGTAGCTCAGCAAGTTCACTACCTAATGTAAGGAATGCCTGGTACTGCTTCTGGCATTCCCTCCTGCATTCTTCATTAAAATAGAGCTGATTCCCTGGTAATTGTTGAGTGAGGGATACGCTGTGTCATGATAATTCAGATTGTGCTTACATTACAATTCTGATGCTTGTGATGGCCCACAACACCTCATTGATGTGCAGTCTTAAGTTGTTAGATCTGTTCACAGTCTATCACTTTTAAGGCAGCCACACAGCACAATAAAGTGTGAAGATGCATGCAGGCAATTCATCATAACAGAGTATACTCGCATCATGCAATTTGATTATGCATTTTACAGGTGTTTTAGTTGTATTCTGGTCCACAAGCTTAACAGTTTGTTTGTCTTTCTGGGGACAAGAAAAACACTTCATGATTTTTCTTCTTTAATTAATGTGCATAAGTATATTTTTAGTCAGTCCATCTCTCTCGGACATACTTTTTCTACTGAGCAAGTTTTGTCAATATGGATGGCCAAAATATATACTTGAAGATCTTTCTTTAACATTGTTTTTCTTTTACAAAGAGTTCCACTGTAAAAAAAATCCATTGAAATTGCAAACCTTGAAAGAATTACTGATATTGCAAAGTCAGATTTTGGTGAAAGGTGCTGCTATGTCATTCGTATTTAAAATTTCAAATAAAGAAAAGTAGAATTTGCAATTATGCGATGCTTTAAATTCTATGGATTCTATTATTTCAATGAAAAATTCACTTAACAAGAACTTTATAGATTCTTATAACTGATTTATGGCCTTGGTACGAACATTCAAGAAACAAACCAGGAGGGTCATAAAAGTAGAGTCTGATAATCCTGTGAACACAAGCACCAAATTAAGTTAGCAATTAAAGTGTTAAATCTGAAACAAAATTAGGAAGCTTGAACAATATGTTAAAAAAGATAAAAAGAATTGCTAAAAGCAACATTGTAAACTATTCTGAGTGCGGCAAGCTATTAGATAACTTCAGAGAACTTCAGAGATACAACATCTACAGACCTGCAGTCAGGTAGAGTTAGAACAGCAGATATATAGTCAAATCTCAGAGATGAAAAATTAATGGTGTGATATTAATAGGTGATTTCAACTTTCCTGTTCTTTTTTTCGTTTTTAAATTCACTCATGGGAGGATGGCATCTCTCTAGGCCAGCATTTATTGGCTGTTCCCAGTTGTCCTTGAGAAAGTGGTGTTGAGCTGCCTTCTTGATCCACTACAGTCCATGTGGTGGAGGTAGAACAACAATGCCATTAGGGAGGAAATTCCAAGATTTTAGATCATAGAACATTACAGCGCAGTACAGGCCCTTCGGCCCTCGATGTTGCGCTGACCTGTGAAACCAATCTGAAGCCCATCTAACCTAAACTATCCCATTATCATCCATATGTTTATCCAAAGACCATTTAAATGCCCTTAAAATTGGCGAGTCTACTACTGTTGCAGGCAGGCATTCCACACCCTTACTACTCTCTGAGTAAAGAACCTACCTCTGACATCTGTCCTATATCTATCACCCCTCAATTTAAAGCTACGTCCCCTCGTGCAAGCCATCACCATCTGAGGAAAAAGGCTCTCACTGTCCACCCTATCTAATCCTCTGATCAGCTTGTATGTCTCTATTAAGTCACCTCTTAACCTTCTTCTCTCTAACGAAAACAGCCTCAAGTCCCTCAGCCTTTCCTCATAAGACCTTCCCTCCATATCAGGCAACATCCTGGTAAATCTCCTCTGCACCCTATCCAATGCTTCCACATCTTTCCTATAATGCGGCGACCAGAACTGTACGCAATACTCCAAGTGCGGAAGCACCAGAGTTTTGTACAGCTGCAACATGACCTCATGGCTCCGAAACTCAATCCCTCTACCAATAAAACCGAACACACCGTACGCCTTCTTAACAACCCTATCAACCTGGGTGGCAACTTTCAGTGATCTATGCACATGGACACCGAGATCTCTCTGCTCATCCACACAACCAAGAATCTTACCATTAGCCCAGTATTCTGTATTCCTGTCACTCCTTCCAAAGTGAATCACCTCACACTTTTCCACATTAAACTCCATTTGCCACCTCTCAGCCCAGCTCTGCAGCTTATCTATGTCCCTCTGTAACCTGCAACATCCTTCCACACTATCCACAACTCCACCGACTTTAGTGTCATCCACAAATTTACTGACACATCTTTCTACTCCCTCATCCAGGTCATTTATAAAAATGACAAACAGCAGTGGCCCTAACACAGATCCTTGCAGTACACCATTAATAACTGAACTCCAGGATGAACATTTCCCATCAACCACCACCCTCTGTCTTCTTACAGTTAGCCAAATTCTGATCCAAACTACTAAATCACCCTTAATCCCATGCCTCTGTATTTTCTGCAATAGCCTACCGTGGGGAACCTTATCAAACTCTTTACTGAAATCCATATACACCACATCAACCGCTTTACCCTCATCCACCTGTTTGGTCACCTTCTCAAAGAACTCAATAAGGTTTGTGAGGCACGACCTACCCTTCACAAAACTGTGTTGACTATCCCTAATCAAATTATTCCTAACTAGATGATTATAAATCCTATCTCTTATAATCCTTTCCAACACTTTACCCACAACCGAAGTAAGGCTCACTGGTCTATAATTACCAGGGTTGTCTCTACTCCCCTTCTTGAACAAGGGGACAACATTTGCGAGTCTCCAGTCTTCAGGCACTATTCCTGTAGACAATGACGACATAAAGATCAAAGCCAAAGGCTCTGCAATCTCCTCTCTTGCTTCCTAGAGAATCCTAGGAAAAATCCCATCCGGCCCAGGGGACTTATCTATTTTCACACCTTCCAGAATTGCTAATACCTCCTCCTTATGAACCTCAATCCCGTCTAGTCTAATAGCCTGTATCTCAGTATTCTCCTCGACAACATTGTCCTTTTCCTGTGTGAATACTGACGAAAAATAATCATTTAGCGCCTCTCCTATCTCTTCGGACTCCACGCACAACTTCCCACTACTGTCCTTGACTGGCCCTAATCTTACTCTAGTCATTCTTTTATTCCTGACATACCTATAGAAAGCTTTAGGGTTTTCCTTGATCCTACCTGCTAAAGACTTCTCATGTCCCCTCCTGGCTCTTCTTAGCTCTCTCTTTTTAGGTCCTTCCTGGCTAACTTGTAACTCTCAAGCGCCCTAACTGAGCCTTCACACCTCATCTCTACATAAGCCTCCTTCTTCCTCTTGACAAGAGATTCAACTTCTTTAGTAAACCATTGTTTCCTCGCTCGACCACTTCCTTCCTGCCTGACAGGTACATATTTATCAAGGACACGCAGCCCCTGCAGTTTCCTTCTCCATCCTATGCATCCTAAATCTTGCCTAATCACCTCATAATTGCCTTTCCCCCAGCTATAACTCTTGCCGTGTGGTATATACCTATCCCTTTCCATCACTGAAGTAAACGTAACCAAATTGTGGTCACTACCATCAAAGTGCTCACCTACCTCCAAATCTAACACCTGGCCTGGTTCATTACCCAGTACCAAATCCAATGTGGCCGCGCCTCTTGTTGGCCTATCTATATACTGTGTCAGGAAACCCTCCTGCACACATTGGACAAAAACTGACTCATCTAAAGTACTCGAACTACAACATTTCCGGTCAATATTTGGAAAGTTAAAGACCCCATAACAACTACCCTGTTACTTTCGCTCCTATCCAGAATCATCTTTG
>NW_025977731.1:0-6835 GCF_021869965.1 Rhincodon typus | reverse complement strand
CCCGGAACCTGCAACAACCATTCCTGTCCCTGCTCTATCCATGTCTCCGAAATGGCCACAACATTGAAGTCCCAGGTACCAACCCATGCTGCAAGTTCACCCACCTTATTCCGGATGCTCCTGGCATTGAAGTAGACACACTTCAAACCACCTTCCTGCCTGCCGGTACACTCCTGCGACCTTGAAACCTTATTTATGACTTCACTACTCTCAACCTCCTGTACACTGGAGCTACAATTCAGGTTCCCGTTCCCCTGCTGAATTAGTTTAAACCCTCCCGAACAGCATTAGCAAATTTTCCACCCAGGATATTGGTATCCCTCTGATTCAGGTGTCGACCATCCCGTTTGTAGAGGTCCCACCTACCCCAGAATGAGCCCCAGTTATCCAGGTATCTGAATCCCTCCCTCCTGCACCATCCCTGTAGCCACGTGTTCAACTGCTCTCTCTCCTTATTCGTCGACTCGCTAGCATGTGGCATGGTTTAACAAACCAGAGATAAAAACTCTGTTTGTTCTAGCTCTAAGCTTCCACCCTAGCTCCTTGAATTTCTGCCTTACATCCCCATCCCTTTTCCTACCTATGTCATTGGTGCCTATGTGGACCACGACTTGGGGCTGCTCCCCCTCCCCCTTAAGGATCCCGAAAACACGATCGGAGACATCACGGACCCTGGCACCTGAGAGGCAACACATCAACCGCGAGTGTCTCTCGCTCCCACAGAATCTCCTATCTGTTCCCCTAACTCTGGAGTCCCCAATGACTAATGCTGTCCTCCTCTCCCCCCTTCCCTTCTGAGCAACAGGGACAGACTCTGTGCCAGAGACCTGTACCCCATGGCTTACCCCGGTAAGTCGTCCCCACCAACAGTATCCAAAACGGTATACTTGTTTTTGAGGGGAACGGCCACAGGGGATCCCTGCACTGTCTGCCTGTTCCCTTTCTGTCCCCTGACTGTAACCCATCTACTTTTTTCCTGTACCTTAGGTGTGACTACCTCCCTGTAACTCCTCTCAATTACCCCCTCAGCCTCCCGAATGATCAGAAGTTCATCCAGCTCCAGTTCCCTAACGCGGTTTCCGAGGAGATAGAGTTGGGTGCACTTCCCACAGATGAAGTCAGTAGGGACACTAGTGGTGACCCTTACCTCCCACATTCTACAGGAGGAGCATACAACTGCCCTAACATCCATTCTCCCTGTTCTTAATTCCCAAACAGACTATTAAAAAAAAAACTAGTAGCTTTACCAAATCAGCACTCAGAACCTTTTCTTTGGTTAGAGGAGGAGGATGGGTGGGAGACACTACCCAGGTAGTGTTTCGGGTAAAGCAACCGCTCAAATATATTACCTCACTTACTCACTCCAAAAATGGAGTCACGCGAGGTAAGACTTTTATAATCGAAAAGCTTACCTTCCCAGGCTGCCATCGCGCTTCCTCCCAGACTCCCGCCGCTGAAACAACTGAAACAACTGTAGAGATGTACTGGGCATTGATGACTGACCCCAACAAACTCAGCCATCTTTCTCTGAGCCAGGTATATTCCCAACTGGAGAATAATTTTTCCCCTTATTCCCATTGTCTCCAATTATGTTAGGTGTTCTTGATGCCACATTCAGTCAAATGCAGACTTTATTTTAAAGGCAGTCACTCTTACCTCACCTCTGGAATTCAGCTCTATTTCCATACTGCTCTATTGCTATAATAAGGTCAGATGTGAGGGGCCCTGGCGGAACACAAACTGACCATAGTGTGCAGCTTATTGCTTCGCAAAGGCTGCTCGATGGCAATTTTGATAACCATTCCCATCAAGTTACTGATAACTGAGAGTAGATTGATTGGATGATAATTGGGCTGGTTATAGTTATCCTTTTGTGTAGCTGTCATACTTGGGCAATTTTTCCACAGTGTCAGGTTAGTGGAAGTGTTGTAGCTATACAGGCTCAGGACAGATCAGATTCTGCATCAGAAATCCTTAACACTATTGCTGAAATGCTATCAAGACCAGAGATAGTAGGAACTGCAGATGCTGGAGAATCTGAAATAACAAGGTGTAGAGCTGGATGAACACAGCAGGCCAAGCAGCATCAGAGGAGCAGGAAGGCTGACGTTTCGGGCCTAGACCCTAGGGTCTAGCATCAGAATTGTAATGTAAGCACAATCTGAATTATCATGACACAGCGTATCCCTCACTCAACAATTACCATGGAATCAGCTCTATTTTAATGAAGAATGCAGGAGGGAATGCCAGAAGCAGTACCAGGCATTCCTTACATTAGGTAGTGAACTTGCTGAGCTACAAAACAGGACGAACTGTGTGCAAATGTGCAAACCATGAATGACAGACAAACTGACACAATTCCACAACCAACGAGGCAGATTGAAGATCTGCAGTTCTGCTATATCCAGTCAAGAATGGTGGTAGAGAAGTTAGAAACTTAGTGGAGAATGAGGATAAATGACCTTAATGGAAAGCTCCTACATAATGGAAAGCTCCTACATAGGTAGAAACATCAGGCTGAAGCTTTTGAAATCATCTTCAGCCAGAAGAGCCGAGTGGATGATCCATCTCAGCCTAATCTGGAGGGCCCAAACGTCACACATGCTATTCATCAGCCAACTTGATCACTAGGCCCGAAACGTCAGCCTTCCTGCTCCTCTGATGCTGCTTGGCCTGCTGTGTTCATCCAGCTCTACACCTTGTTATCTGCTGTCAAGACCACCCTTCTTTATCATATTCAATGCCTCTGTTCATATCTTGTTGTCAGCAGTGATCAAGTTGGCTGATGAATAGCATGTGTGACGTTTGGGCCCTCCAGATTAGGCTGAGATGGATCATCCACTCGGCTCTTCTGGCTGAAGATGATTTCAAAAGCTTCAGCCTGATGTTTCTACCTATGTAGGAGCTTTCCATTAAGGTCATTTATCCTCATTCTCCACTAAGTTTCTAACTTCTCTACCACCATTCTTGACTGGATATAGCAGAACTGCAGATCTTCAATCTGCCTCGTTGGTTGTGGAATTGTGTCAGTTTGTCTGTCATTCATGGTTTGCACATTTGCACACAGTTCGTCCTGTTTTGTAGCTCAGCAAGTTCACTACCTAATGTAAGGAATGCCTGGTACTGCTTCTGGCATTCCCTCCTGCATTCTTCATTAAAATAGAGCTGATTCCCTGGTAATTGTTGAGTGAGGGATACGCTGTGTCATGATAATTCAGATTGTGCTTACATTACAATTCTGATGCTTGTGATGGCCCACAACACCTCATTGATGTGCAGTCTTAAGTTGTTAGATCTGTTCACAGTCTATCACTTTTAAGGCAGCCACACAGCACAATAAAGTGTGAAGATGCATGCAGGCAATTCATCATAACAGAGTATACTCGCATCATGCAATTTGATTATGCATTTTACAGGTGTTTTAGTTGTATTCTGGTCCACAAGCTTAACAGTTTGTTTGTCTTTCTGGGGACAAGAAAAACACTTCATGATTTTTCTTCTTTAATTAATGTGCATAAGTATATTTTTAGTCAGTCCATCTCTCTCGGACATACTTTTTCTACTGAGCAAGTTTTGTCAATATGGATGGCCAAAATATATACTTGAAGATCTTTCTTTAACATTGTTTTTCTTTTACAAAGAGTTCCACTGTAAAAAAAATCCATTGAAATTGCAAACCTTGAAAGAATTACTGATATTGCAAAGTCAGATTTTGGTAAAAGGTGCTGCTATGTCATTCGTATTTAAAATTTCAAATAAAGAAAAGTAGAATTTGCAATTATGCGATGCTTTAAATTCTATGGATTCTATTATTTCAATGAAAAATTCACTTAACAAGAACTTTATAGATTCTTATAACTGATTTATGGCCTTGGTACGAACATTCAAGAAACAAACCAGGAGGGTCATAAAAGTAGAGTCTGATAATCCTGTGAACACAAGCACCAAATTAAGTTAGCAATTAAAGTGTTAAATCTGAAACAAAATTAGGAAGCTTGAACAATATGTTAAAAAAGATAAAAAGAATTGCTAAAAGCAACATTGTAAACTATTCTGAGTGCGGCAAGCTATTAGATAACGTCAGAGAACTTCAGAGATACAACATCTACAGACCTGCAGTCAGGTAGAGTTAGAACAGCAGATATATAGTCAAATCTCAGAGATGAAAAATTAATGGTGTGATATTAATAGGTGATTTCAACTTTCCTGTTCTTTTTTTCGTTTTTAAATTCACTCATGGGAGGATGGCATCTCTCTAGGCCAGCATTTATTGGCTGTTCCCAGTTGTCCTTGAGAAAGTGGTGTTGAGCTGCCTTCTTGATCCACTACAGTCCATGTGGTGGAGGTAGAACAACAATGCCATTAGGGAGGAAATTCCAAGATTTTAGATCATAGAACATTACAGCGCAGTACAGGCCCTTCGGCCCTCGATGTTGCGCTGACCTGTGAAACCAATCTGAAGCCCATCTAACCTAAACTATCCCATTATCATCCATATGTTTATCCAAAGACCATTTAAATGCCCTTAAAGTTGGCGAGTCTACTACTGTTGCAGGCAGGCATTCCACACCCTTACTACTCTCTGAGTAAAGAACCTACCTCTGACATCTGTCCTATATCTATCACCCCTCAATTTAAAGCTACGTCCCCTCGTGCAAGCCATCACCATCTGAGGAAAAAGGCTCTCACTGTCCACCCTATCTAATCCTCTGATCAGCTTGTATGTCTCTATTAAGTCACCTCTTAACCTTCTTCTCTCTAACGAAAACAGCCTCAAGTCCCTCAGCCTTTCCTCATAAGACCTTCCCTCCATATCAGGCAACATCCTGGTAAATCTCCTCTGCACCCTATCCAATGCTTCCACATCTTTCCTATAATGCGGCGACCAGAACTGTACGCAATACTCCAAGTGCGGAAGCACCAGAGTTTTGTACAGCTGCAACATGACCTCATGGCTCCGAAACTCAATCCCTCTACCAATAAAACCGAACACACCGTACGCCTTCTTAACAACCCTATCAACCTGGGTGGCAACTTTCAGTGATCTATGCACATGGACACCGAGATCTCTCTGCTCATCCACACAACCAAGAATCTTACCATTAGCCCAGTATTCTGTATTCCTGTCACTCCTTCCAAAGTGAATCACCTCACACTTTTCCACATTAAACTCCATTTGCCACCTCTCAGCCCAGCTCTGCAGCTTATCTATGTCCCTCTGTAACCTGCAACATCCTTCCACACTATCCACAACTCCACCGACTTTAGTGTCATCCACAAATTTACTGACACATCTTTCTACTCCCTCATCCAGGTCATTTATAAAAATGACAAACAGCAGTGGCCCTAACACAGATCCTTGCAGTACACCATTAATAACTGAACTCCAGGATGAACATTTCCCATCAACCACCACCCTCTGTCTTCTTACAGTTAGCCAAATTCTGATCCAAACTACTAAATCACCCTTAATCCCATGCCTCTGTATTTTCTGCAATAGCCTACCGTGGGGAACCTTATCAAACTCTTTACTGAAATCCATATACACCACATCAACCGCTTTACCCTCATCCACCTGTTTGGTCACCTTCTCAAAGAACTCAATAAGGTTTGTGAGGCACGACCTACCCTTCACAAAACTGTGTTGACTATCCCTAATCAAATTATTCCTAACTAGATGATTATAAATCCTATCTCTTATAATCCTTTCCAACACTTTACCCACAACCGAAGTAAGGCTCACTGGTCTATAATTACCAGGGTTGTCTCTACTCCCCTTCTTGAACAAGGGGACAACATTTGCGAGTCTCCAGTCTTCAGGCACTATTCCTGTAGACAATGACGACATAAAGATCAAAGCCAAAGGCTCTGCAATCTCCTCTCTTGCTTCCTAGAGAATCCTAGGAAAAATCCCATCCGGCCCAGGGGACTTATCTATTTTCACACCTTCCAGAATTGCTAATACCTCCTCCTTATGAACCTCAATCCCGTCTAGTCTAATAGCCTGTATCTCAGTATTCTCCTCGACAACATTGTCCTTTTCCTGTGTGAATACTGACGAAAAATAATCATTTAGCGCCTCTCCTATCTCTTCGGACTCCACGCACAACTTCCCACTACTGTCCTTGACTGGCCCTAATCTTACTCTAGTCATTCTTTTATTCCTGACATACCTATAGAAAGCTTTAGGGTTTTCCTTGATCCTACCTGCTAAAGACTTCTCATGTCCCCTCCTGGCTCTTCTTAGCTCTCTCTTTTTAGGTCCTTCCTGGCTAACTTGTAACTCTCAAGCGCCCTAACTGAGCCTTCACACCTCATCTCTACATAAGCCTCCTTCTTCCTCTTGACAAGAGATTCAACTTCTTTAGTAAACCATTGTTTCCTCGCTCGACCACTTCCTTCCTGCCTGACAGGTACATATTTATCAAGGACACGCAGCCCCTGCAGTTTCCTTCTCCATCCTATGCATCCTAAATCTTGCCTAATCACCTCATAATTGCCTTTCCCCCAGCTATAACTCTTGCCGTGTGGTATATACCTATCCCTTTCCATCACTGAAGTAAACGTAACCAAATTGTGGTCACTACCATCAAAGTGCTCACCTACCTCCAAATCTAACACCTGGCCTGGTTCATTACCCAGTACCAAATCCAATGTGGCCGCGCCTCTTGTTGGCCTATCTATATACTGTGTCAGGAAACCCTCCTGCACACATTGGACAAAAACTGACTCATCTAAAGTACTCGAACTACAACATTTCCGGTCAATATTTGGAAAGTTAAAGACCCCATAACAACTACCCTGTTACTTTCGCTCCTATCCAGAATCATCTTTG
>NW_025977730.1:0-6835 GCF_021869965.1 Rhincodon typus | reverse complement strand
GGTCGGATTGCAGATGGCGGAAGTGTCGGAGGATGATGCGTTGGATCATAAAGTTCTCTGTTCAATTGGTAAAGCTGACCCTACAACCAATGGAAGTTTATTGTATTGTGAAATATTTCATATTTTGTTATAATTGTTAATATCACATTATTCGTTCCAAGCATTAGTTGAAATTTTCCAAAATGAAAGTACAAATGGAACGCTCCAGCTTTAAGATCAGAGGCCACTCGTCCCATCCACTCAATACTAGTCCATTGTCCACCTTGGAACCACGTGCACTACAACCCCGCCCATCCCCTGGGCCGGAGGAGTTCTCATTGGCTGATATGGTAGACTAGCCACGCCCGCGCCTGCACAGCAGCTCGCTCCGATTGGTCTGCGCCCGAAGAGGCGGGATGAAGGTGGGCTGCATTCGTAGTTCATTGGCTGTAAATCAGGGCGCGTGGCCGGTATTGGCTCAACCCGGAACACAATCCCGCGAACACATTGGTTTAGACGACGGTGGGCCCCGCCCACTGTGATTACGTTTGTGCCGAAGACCGTTGTTGTAAGCGCGAGAGAGAGAGAGGGAGTGTGGGCAGCCAACATGAAGCATTATGAGGTGAGTGAGGAGCTGGGCGGCGAGTGCACCGTGCACGGGGACTGGAAGCTGATCTTTGAGCTTGATATGGCTGTGTTTAATGGGCGGGATGGAGATGGTGGGTTAATACCTCGCTGCCGGATCGACATCATTAGCACAGCGTCTGCGCAAACTATCAACTGCGGGCACAGCGCAAGCGCGTTCCTGGCTGGGTGGGGCCCAACTGTATGTCAGCCTGTGTCACTACGCGTGCGCAAAACCGGCTGCCCCTCAGCACGCATGCATGTAGTCGCTGGCCCTCGCTACGCATGCGTTTGTCCTTGCTCTCCTCCAGCGCCCCGCATCTCCCAGGCGCATGCGTAGATGGGGGATGGATGTGGTCCCTATTTAGGGCAGGGAGGGAGACCTCACCATCAGTATGTGGCCCTGACAGCAATGTGAATTGCACCATTAACATGCACTCAATGTAGCCCATCCCTTGCAGCACATCAACATGAGCTAAGATTATTTCACACACTTGCAACATGTTGAAAGTTCTTCTTTCTCTCTGTTGTTGGTCAATCTCCCATCACTCACCTACGTTGCCCTTTATGCCAGAATCTTGATTATGAAATTTCAACTGGCAATTTGACAGTGCAAGGCCTTGCAGCTGGACCTTGCTCTGTTGTTGCTCAACTGTCATACACATATTTGTTCCCTGAAAAACAAAGTCTCTGGTTATGAAATGCCTTTTACACTCAAGGGCTTTCTTTTACCGTTGCATTGCAGTGGAAGAAAACGTGGCTGCTAGTTTGTGCATAGCAGAATTCCCCAGACAGCAATGTAGTAACTGGCCAGAGAATGTGACGCAGGTAGACGGATAAATGTTTTTCAGGAAACTAGCCGAACTACCCTGCTGACGATTTATGTTCACATCAGAGGGGATTTGTAGCCTCTTTTTAATATTGCATCCAAAATATAGCACTTGAATTAAAGAATCTGCCTTGTGTTTAGATCTGCTGGTGGGATTGAATCAATGATGTCTAACTGAGCTGAGCCTAGGCTGACACTGGATTAGTAGAGGACTGAAGGGTTTGCCTAGATTTCTCTAATTTAGGAGCTTTTAAGAACAGTTGTAACAACCTGGGTAATGCAATAATTAGAGGATGCTGCATTGTCGGAGGAGCTGTCTTTTTTGATAAGTTATGGCATCAAAGCAGATTCAGTAGTTCATGTTGTTCTTTAGCCAAATGCTGTGTGTCTCAGCCAATATTCCTCCCTCAACTGATGTTGCCAAAAGGCTATTAACTGATAATTGATTTCATTTTTGTATCTCTGGGATCTTGCGGTGCGTATTTGTAGTAGTGTAACCTTTTCAGAGTAACTTGCCAGTTACAAGGTGCTGATGATTGAATGGGATGTTGTGGGCTCTCCATTTTGGCTGACATTCTGTCTTCGCTGGCCTCAATGTATCCCAGCACCTTTTGCATTTGTGCTTTGTACCAAAGAGGGGAAAAAACCCAGCAAACTGGAGAGGTATGCAGCTACACGGGCTCCAGTTCTACCTGCCCCTGACGTATATCATATAATATCTGAACAAGTTCATTTTGAAAAATATCTCAAAGGATGTTGTTTTGTTTATCAACGTGTGGTATAAATGTTGTGAATGAGCACTTTCCAAGAATTTGGTATCATAAAGATAAAGCTGACATGGTCTTACCAGACCATAGGGCCGTTCGCTCATGAGGGAGAGAGAACTGGTGGTTTGACGTGAGGGTCACCATGCCTCGGGTGAAGGGAGAGGTTGAGTTCATCATGGCAACCTCTGCCAGTGCAGGAAACGGACCCACACTGTTGGCATCTCTCTGCATTGCAAACTAGGTGTCCAGCCAACTGAACTAAATCAAATCCCCAATATCATTTGTACAGCACAGAAGCCGTTTGACCAGCTACAGCATGGAAACTTTGAAAGATTCAAATAGGTGCTTCCCTGCTTTATACATAGCCTGCACATCTCTTCAAGTAGACAGTGAATTCCATTTTGAATGCTGCTACTGGACCTGCATCTGCAGCTCTTAGGGAGTACCTTCTAGATCATAGCACCATCTGTTCTTTTAAAAAAAAAAAAAAAAACTTTTTTTCCAATTAATTTTAAATCTGTTTTCTCTAATTACTAAAACAGTTTCTCCTTGCAGTATAAGTCCACTCAGCAATTATAGTGATCCAAATTTTCCAGACTTGAAAGTCATGTCTTTACGTATAGTCAGTGGATACGTCAACCACGATCCTGTCCACTGCTTCAGCTATAACATGCTGCATTTGTAATCAGCCTCAATTTCTTTTGTCATAAATACGCGATTTACTTGCCTTCTGTCTGGGTGAAAGGTGTCAAGCAGGCAATGCCGACTGTGTTGTTCAGATACCTGTGGCCTGAGAGACATCCACACAGGTCTGCTGTGCAGGGGAAACAGTGAAGAGAAGTGAGTGTTCCAACAGGCGAATGAAGTATGAAACTGGTTTCAAGCTAATATTAGTAACGTTTGCTAACCTGTCAAATAACCATGTTGCAACAAGAGCATTTTGTGTTGGGGAAAATCTGGTGTGATCGTGAGAGAAGAAGCAGTTCGCTTTGAAGTTGTTGTCTAAGTCCAAATGTATCATGAGAACAGGGACTAGCTACTGGCCTGATCTCGAGGAGAGTGCATCAGAAAGAGTCCTTGACGTATCAGAATGGTTGCGTCGTCACCAGAAATACTGTGTGTATTTATACATATTTAAACAGGCCATAGGGAATCCTGAGTCCAGCAAAGATTTCGGAGGAACATCTAATTGGTGCAGCTGCTTTATGGAATGGAAACAGTCCAGTGTTGCAGGAAACCAAAATCATTCAGATCTTGGCGTTAAAATGATCAGTTTCCAGCAATTCTTCATCGAGCAGCCTCAGAATCACTAGTACAGTATAGCCTGAATGTTTATGTGCTGGCCCTTTGCAAATTCAATTCTTCATGTCCGTTATTTTGCCAACTGCGAATCTAATGTTTGATTATCCACTGTTTTGAAGCAATAAAGTAGTTCTTGGAGTAAATGTTTGCAGCTCATGGAGCGTATGCCACCAATTTGAGACGTTTTCCAGGAATGTGACCTTGTGAATGGTGGGACTTTCGTGTTCCTGTTAAATCACGTCAGCAACGTGGATAAAACAGCCATAAATTTCAATTATGCCCATCAGCAGGACTGTGGAGTGGAAAGGTTCGAAAACTGTTTTAAGGAAAAATCATAGAACATGAAAAGACATGTGGCCTGTATGACCAACTGAACAACATTAAAACAAGCACAAAAGTCACATTCCCTGCAGGAGATCTCGTGCATGACCGTGACATGGTTTTGACGAATAACAGTGTGAAGTTATGGATTGATAAATTTGAGAAGTAGGTGACCTACATAAAGAATGCACTTCATTCATGTGAGACATATTCACATCCCACACTAATGAGATTAGGTATTATTTCTGAACATAAACATCTTAAATTCCAGTTACCCCAAGGATCAAATGTTTGTAGTTGTGTCTCAAGTCATTAGAGCATCATGTTTTTGCTGAATGGAATAGGTGAATGTTTGATGGAATAAGTTGAGATATGCATCTGTTCTAATTGATGTTTGTGTGAGTTTGTCATCAAATTGTGTGCACATTTGGTCATCAAATCATTCACAAAATGAGTAAATGCCAATTCAGCAGATGGAGATGATGATTATTTGTTGTGGATGGATAATTCTGAAACCAAAGCGCTGTATTTGCTCCAAAGGGGTATACTTCAGAGCGAATAGCCACAGGGATTTGATTGATTTGATATAGGGGTTGGGAGGTCATGATGTCACTGTATAGGATATTGATTAGGCCACTTTTGGAATATGGTGTGCAATTCTGGTCTCCCTGCTATAGGAAAGATGTTGTGAAACTTGAAAGGGTTCAGGAAAGACTTACAAGGATGTTGCCAGGGTCGGAGGGTTTCAGTTATAGGGAGAGGCTGAATAAACTGGGACTATTTTCCCTGGAGTGTTGGATGCTGAGGGGTGACCTTTATGGAAGTTTATAAAATCATGCGTAGCTTGGATAGGGTAAATAGGCAAGGTCTTTACCCTTAGGTAGGGGAAGTCCAATAGTAGAGGGCATTGGTTTAAGGTGAGAGGGGAAAGATTTAAAAGGGACCTAAGGGGCAACTTTTTCACACAGAGGATGGTGTGTGTGTGTGTGTGTGTGTGTGTGTGTGTGTATGTGGGTGGGTGGAATGAGCTGCCTGAGTAAGTGGCGGAGGCTGGTACAATTACAACATTTAGACATCTGGATGAGTACATAAATAGGAATGGTTTAGAGGGAATTGGACCAAATGCTGGCAGGTAGGACTAGAATATCTGGTCAAGATGGACGAGTTGGATCAAAGGGTCTATTTATGTGCTGTTAAGTCTATGTCTCTGTATTGTACTGCTTGTCTTGGCTGTAGCTCAGGGTTAGTGTTGGCCTAGGGTTCAAGTCTCGCTCCTGAAACTTGAGCTCACAATATAGGCCAGCAGTCCAGTACTGAAGGAAATGGTACTTTTCAGGTGAAATGATGATTCTCCCGCCCTGTCTCTGGATAATGTAAACTGTGCCAATACACTCTTCAAAGGAGAACAGGGATGTACTTCCCTCAATCTGTAGATCATCCTGTCATTTTCCTGCTTTTTGTGTTTGTGCAGAGCAGGCTCTGATCAGTAGAACCTTGCAGAACACCACTGTATCCCCGTGGTGTTTCACCTGTCTGGTAACTGTCCCTGCTGACTGGAGCAGGGAGGAAGAGATGCCTGGAAATACGCACCCACTGTGACCATTCATGGTGGAGAGACAATTAACATAGCAAAATGCTGAGTTCTATATTACTAAGGTAGTGATGTATCCAAACTGTGAAATAAATCGGCTGCTACCATAAAAATCATCATGAAGCTGCCAGAATGCCATGAAAACCCGGGTGATCCAATAATATCCTTTTAGGGAGGGAAAACTGACATTATTATCTGGTAAGGGCCCCAAGCCTAAACGCAGTTGGCTCTTAAACCGCCCTGTAAAGTGGACAAGTCAGCCAGCAGTTAAGATGGTTTGTCATCATCTCCACTTGCAGCTGGGGATGGACAATGAATGTTGGGTATACCATGTGACGAGTAGTGAGCAGCTGTTCAGTGCAACAGCTTGTATTTAAGTACATGTGACTCTGCACTGTTGGGCTGCACCTTGAGTAATGTGCCCAGTTTTCACTACTGAGAGGCTCTGGTGTTCATGCATGGCCTGCTTAAGAAATAGGAACAGGAGTAGGCCACTCACTCCTTGGCATCTGCTCCACCATTCAATAGGGTCGTGGCTGATCCGACAATCCTCAAACTTGCCTGTGTTTTCCCACAACCCTTGATTTTCCCAAATGATGAAGAATCCATCCACCTCAGTCTTAAACATACTCTGACACCAGCTCTCTGTGGCAATTAGTTCCAAGGACACTCAACCCTCAGAAGAAATTCCTCCATATTTCAGTCTGAAAGTGGTACCTCTTTATTCTCCGACCATGCCCTTTGGTCTAAGGCTCTCCCATGAGGGGAAACATCCTCTCAGCATTTACCCTGTCAAGCCCCTTAAGAAATCTACATGTTTCAATGAGATCGTCTCTTTATTCTTCTAAACTCCAGTGAGTAAAGTCCCAACCTGTTTACCCTTTGCTCATAAGTCAGTCCCTCCATACCAGGGATGATCATGATGAACCTTCTCTGAACTACCTCCAATAAAATGATACATTTCCTTTAATAAGGGAACCAAAACTGCTCACAGTACTCCAGTTGTGATCTCACCAGCACCTTGTACAGTTGAAGTAAGAATTCCCTACTCTTATACTCCAACCCCTTTTTAAATAAGGGCCAACATTCCATTCGTTTTCCTGATTCCCTGCTGCCCCAATGTGCTAGCTTTCTGGGTTTCATGCACAAGTCCCTCTGTGTTGCAGCTTTCTGCAGTTTTTCTCCACTTAAATAAAACTGTTTCTTTGTTCTCTCTTCCAAAATGAGCAACTTCACATTTTCCCACATTATGCTCTATTTGCCAACTCTTTGCCCACTTAACCTTTTTGCTATTTCACCGTAAATTACTTGTCTGCAAGCAGTTTACAATCAGGCAACAAAGATCTGGGAATGAGCTGGGAGGAAAAAAATCTTTGATAACAAGGTGCAGGGCTGGATGAACACAGCAGGCCAAGCAGCATC
>NW_025977729.1:0-6836 GCF_021869965.1 Rhincodon typus | reverse complement strand
GGTCGGATTGCAGATGGCGGAAGTGTCGGAGGATGATGCGTTGGATCATAAAGTTCTCTGTTCAATTGGTAAAGCTGACCCTACAACCAATGGAAGTTTATTGTATTGTGAAATATTTCATATTTTGTTATAATTGTTAATATCACATTATTCGTTCCAAGCATTAGTTGAAATTTTCCAAAATGAAAGTACAAATGGAACGCTCCAGCTTTAAGATCAGAGGCCACTCGTCCCATCCACTCAATACTAGTCCATTGTCCACCTTGGAACCACGTGCACTACAACCCCGCCCATCCCCTGGGCCGGAGGAGTTCTCATTGGCTGATATGGTAGACTAGCCACGCCCGCGCCTGCACAGCAGCTCGCTCCGATTGGTCTGCGCCCGAAGAGGCGGGATGAAGGTGGGCTGCATTCGTAGTTCATTGGCTGTAAATCAGGGCGCGTGGCCAGTATTGGCTCAACCCGGAACACAATCCCGCGAACACATTGGTTTAGACGACGGTGGGCCCCGCCCACTGTGATTACGTTTGTGCCGAAGACCGTTGTTGTAAGCGCGAGAGAGAGAGAGGGAGTGTGGGCAGCCAACATGAAGCATTATGAGGTGAGTGAGGAGCTGGGCGGCGAGTGCACCGTGCACGGGGACTGGAAGCTGATCTTTGAGCTTGATATGGCTGTGTTTAATGGGCGGGATGGAGATGGTGGGTTAATACCTCGCTGCCGGATCGACATCATTAGCACAGCGCCTGCGCAAACTATCAACTGCGGGCACAGCGCAAGCGCGTTCCTGGCTGGGTGGGGCCCAACTGTATGTCAGCCTGTGTCACTACGCGTGCGCAAAACCGGCTGCCCCTCAGCACGCATGCATGTAGTCGCTGGCCCTCGCTACGCATGCGTTTGTCCTTGCTCTCCTCCAGCGCCCCGCATCTCCCAGGCGCATGCGTAGATGGGGGATGGATGTGGTCCCTATTTAGGGCAGGGAGGGAGACCTCACCATCAGTATGTGGCCCTGACAGCAATGTGAATTGCACCATTAACATGCACTCAATGTAGCCCATCCCTTGCAGCACATCAACATGAGCTAAGATTATTTCACACACTTGCAACATGTTGAAAGTTCTTCTTTCTCTCTGTTGTTGGTCAATCTCCCATCACTCACCTACGTTGCCCTTTATGCCAGAATCTTGATTATGAAATTTCAACTGGCAATTTGACAGTGCAAGGCCTTGCAGCTGGACCTTGCTCTGTTGTTGCTCAACTGTCATACACATATTTGTTCCCTGAAAAACAAAGTCTCTGGTTATGAAATGCCTTTTACACTCAAGGGCTTTCTTTTACCGTTGCATTGCAGTGGAAGAAAACGTGGCTGCTAGTTTGTGCATAGCAGAATTCCCCAGACAGCAATGTAGTAACTGGCCAGAGAATGTGACGCAGGTAGACGGATAAATGTTTTTCAGGAAACTAGCCGAACTACCCTGCTGACGATTTATGTTCACATCAGAGGGGATTTGTAGCCTCTTTTTAATATTGCATCCAAAATATAGCACTTGAATTAAAGAATCTGCCTTGTGTTTAGATCTGCTGGTGGGATTGAATCAATGATGTCTAACTGAGCTGAGCCTAGGCTGACACTGGATTAGTAGAGGACTGAAGGGTTTGCCTAGATTTCTCTAATTTAGGAGCTTTTAAGAACAGTTGTAACAACCTGGGTAATGCAATAATTAGAGGATGCTGCATTGTCGGAGGAGCTGTCTTTTTTGATAAGTTATGGCATCAAAGCAGATTCAGTAGTTCATGTTGTTCTTTAGCCAAATGCTGTGTGTCTCAGCCAATATTCCTCCCTCAACTGATGTTGCCAAAAGGCTATTAACTGATAATTGATTTCATTTTTGTATCTCTGGGATCTTGCGGTGCGTATTTGTAGTAGTGTAACCTTTTCAGAGTAACTTGCCAGTTACAAGGTGCTGATGATTGAATGGGATGTTGTGGGCTCTCCATTTTGGCTGACATTCTGTCTTCGCTGGCCTCAATGTATCCCAGCACCTTTTGCATTTGTGCTTTGTACCAAAGAGGGGAAAAAACCCAGCAAACTGGAGAGGTATGCAGCTACACGGGCTCCAGTTCTACCTGCCCCTGACGTATATCATATAATATCTGAACAAGTTCATTTTGAAAAATATCTCAAAGGATGTTGTTTTGTTTATCAACGTGTGGTATAAATGTTGTGAATGAGCACTTTCCAAGAATTTGGTATCATAAAGATAAAGCTGACATGGTCTTACCAGACCATAGGGCCGTTCGCTCATGAGGGAGAGAGAACTGGTGGTTTGACGTGAGGGTCACCATGCCTCGGGTGAAGGGAGAGGTTGAGTTCATCATGGCAACCTCTGCCAGTGCAGGAAACGGACCCACACTGTTGGCATCTCTCTGCATTGCAAACTAGGTGTCCAGCCAACTGAACTAAATCAAATCCCCAATATCATTTGTACAGCACAGAAGCCGTTTGACCAGCTACAGCATGGAAACTTTGAAAGATTCAAATAGGTGCTTCCCTGCTTTATACATAGCCTGCACATCTCTTCAAGTAGACAGTGAATTCCATTTTGAATGCTGCTACTGGACCTGCATCTGCAGCTCTTAGGGAGTACCTTCTAGATCATAGCACCATCTGTTCTTTTAAAAAAAAAAAAAAAAAACTTTTTTTCCAATTAATTTTAAATCTGTTTTCTCTAATTACTAAAACAGTTTCTCCTTGCAGTATAAGTCCACTCAGCAATTATAGTGATCCAAATTTTCCAGACTTGAAAGTCATGTCTTTACGTATAGTCAGTGGATACGTCAACCACGATCCTGTCCACTGCTTCAGCTATAACATGCTGCATTTGTAATCAGCCTCAATTTCTTTTGTCATAAATACGCGATTTACTTGCCTTCTGTCTGGGTGAAAGGTGTCAAGCAGGCAATGCCGACTGTGTTGTTCAGATACCTGTGGCCTGAGAGACATCCACACAGGTCTGCTGTGCAGGGGAAACAGTGAAGAGAAGTGAGTGTTCCAACAGGCGAATGAAGTATGAAACTGGTTTCAAGCTAATATTAGTAACGTTTGCTAACCTGTCAAATAACCATGTTGCAACAAGAGCATTTTGTGTTGGGGAAAATCTGGTGTGATCGTGAGAGAAGAAGCAGTTCGCTTTGAAGTTGTTGTCTAAGTCCAAATGTATCATGAGAACAGGGACTAGCTACTGGCCTGATCTCGAGGAGAGTGCATCAGAAAGAGTCCTTGACGTATCAGAATGGTTGCGTCGTCACCAGAAATACTGTGTGTATTTATACATATTTAAACAGGCCATAGGGAATCCTGAGTCCAGCAAAGATTTCGGAGGAACATCTAATTGGTGCAGCTGCTTTATGGAATGGAAACAGTCCAGTGTTGCAGGAAACCAAAATCATTCAGATCTTGGCGTTAAAATGATCAGTTTCCAGCAATTCTTCATCGAGCAGCCTCAGAATCACTAGTACAGTATAGCCTGAATGTTTATGTGCTGGCCCTTTGCAAATTCAATTCTTCATGTCCGTTATTTTGCCAACTGCGAATCTAATGTTTGATTATCCACTGTTTTGAAGCAATAAAGTAGTTCTTGGAGTAAATGTTTGCAGCTCATGGAGCGTATGCCACCAATTTGAGACGTTTTCCAGGAATGTGACCTTGTGAATGGTGGGACTTTCGTGTTCCTGTTAAATCACGTCAGCAACGTGGATAAAACAGCCATAAATTTCAATTATGCCCATCAGCAGGACTGTGGAGTGGAAAGGTTCGAAAACTGTTTTAAGGAAAAATCATAGAACATGAAAAGACATGTGGCCTGTATGACCAACTGAACAACATTAAAACAAGCACAAAAGTCACATTCCCTGCAGGAGATCTCGTGCATGACCGTGACATGGTTTTGACGAATAACAGTGTGAAGTTATGGATTGATAAATTTGAGAAGTAGGTGACCTACATAAAGAATGCACTTCATTCATGTGAGACATATTCACATCCCACACTAATGAGATTAGGTATTATTTCTGAACATAAACATCTTAAATTCCAGTTACCCCAAGGATCAAATGTTTGTAGTTGTGTCTCAAGTCATTAGAGCATCATGTTTTTGCTGAATGGAATAGGTGAATGTTTGATGGAATAAGTTGAGATATGCATCTGTTCTAATTGATGTTTGTGTGAGTTTGTCATCAAATTGTGTGCACATTTGGTCATCAAATCATTCACAAAATGAGTAAATGCCAATTCAGCAGATGGAGATGATGATTATTTGTTGTGGATGGATAATTCTGAAACCAAAGCGCTGTATTTGCTCCAAAGGGGTATACTTCAGAGCGAATAGCCACAGGGATTTGATTGATTTGATATAGGGGTTGGGAGGTCATGATGTCACTGTATAGGATATTGATTAGGCCACTTTTGGAATATGGTGTGCAATTCTGGTCTCCCTGCTATAGGAAAGATGTTGTGAAACTTGAAAGGGTTCAGGAAAGACTTACAAGGATGTTGCCAGGGTCGGAGGGTTTCAGTTATAGGGAGAGGCTGAATAAACTGGGACTATTTTCCCTGGAGTGTTGGATGCTGAGGGGTGACCTTTATGGAAGTTTATAAAATCATGCGTAGCTTGGATAGGGTAAATAGGCAAGGTCTTTACCCTTAGGTAGGGGAAGTCCAATAGTAGAGGGCATTGGTTTAAGGTGAGAGGGGAAAGATTTAAAAGGGACCTAAGGGGCAACTTTTTCACACAGAGGATGGTGTGTGTGTGTGTGTGTGTGTGTGTGTG
Organism: Rhincodon typus; assembly: GCF_021869965.1. Taxonomy (NCBI): domain Eukaryota; kingdom Metazoa; phylum Chordata; class Chondrichthyes; order Orectolobiformes; family Rhincodontidae; genus Rhincodon; species Rhincodon typus. The sequence goes on along the minus strand of NW_025977729.1, from coordinate 2,010 downwards.
TGTGTATGTGGGTGGGTGGAATGAGCTGCCTGAGTAAGTGGCGGAGGCTGGTACAATTACAACATTTAGACATCTGGATGAGTACATAAATAGGAATGGTTTAGAGGGAATTGGACCAAATGCTGGCAGGTAGGACTAGAATATCTGGTCAAGATGGACGAGTTGGATCAAAGGGTCTATTTATGTGCTGTTAAGTCTATGTCTCTGTATTGTACTGCTTGTCTTGGCTGTAGCTCAGGGTTAGTGTTGGCCTAGGGTTCAAGTCTCGCTCCTGAAACTTGAGCTCACAATATAGGCCAGCAGTCCAGTACTGAAGGAAATGGTACTTTTCAGGTGAAATGATGATTCTCCCGCCCTGTCTCTGGATAATGTAAACTGTGCCAATACACTCTTCAAAGGAGAACAGGGATGTACTTCCCTCAATCTGTAGATCATCCTGTCATTTTCCTGCTTTTTGTGTTTGTGCAGAGCAGGCTCTGATCAGTAGAACCTTGCAGAACACCACTGTATCCCCGTGGTGTTTCACCTGTCTGGTAACTGTCCCTGCTGACTGGAGCAGGGAGGAAGAGATGCCTGGAAATACGCACCCACTGTGACCATTCATGGTGGAGAGACAATTAACATAGCAAAATGCTGAGTTCTATATTACTAAGGTAGTGATGTATCCAAACTGTGAAATAAATAGGCTGCTACCATAAAAATCATCATGAAGCTGCCAGAATGCCATGAAAACCCGGGTGATCCAATAATATCCTTTTAGGGAGGGAAAACTGACATTATTATCTGGTAAGGGCCCCAAGCCTAAACGCAGTTGGCTCTTAAACCGCCCTGTAAAGTGGACAAGTCAGCCAGCAGTTAAGATGGTTTGTCATCATCTCCACTTGCAGCTGGGGATGGACAATGAATGTTGGGTATACCATGTGACGAGTAGTGAGCAGCTGTTCAGTGCAACAGCTTGTATTTAAGTACATGTGACTCTGCACTGTTGGGCTGCACCTTGAGTAATGTGCCCAGTTTTCACTACTGAGAGGCTCTGGTGTTCATGCATGGCCTGCTTAAGAAATAGGAACAGGAGTAGGCCACTCACTCCTTGGCATCTGCTCCACCATTCAATAGGGTCGTGGCTGATCCGACAATCCTCAAACTTGCCTGTGTTTTCCCACAACCCTTGATTTTCCCAACTGATGAAGAATCCATCCACCTCAGTCTTAAACATACTCTGACACCAGCTCTCTGTGGCAATTAGTTCCAAGGACACTCAACCCTCAGAAGAAATTCCTCCATATTTCAGTCTGAAAGTGGTACCTCTTTATTCTCCGACCATGCCCTTTGGTCTAAGGCTCTCCCATGAGGGGAAACATCCTCTCAGCATTTACCCTGTCAAGCCCCTTAAGAAATCTACATGTTTCAATGAGATCGTCTCTTTATTCTTCTAAACTCCAGTGAGTAAAGTCCCAACCTGTTTACCCTTTGCTCATAAGTCAGTCCCTCCATACCAGGGATGATCATGATGAACCTTCTCTGAACTACCTCCAATAAAATGATACATTTCCTTTAATAAGGGAACCAAAACTGCTCACAGTACTCCAGTTGTGATCTCACCAGCACCTTGTACAGTTGAAGTAAGAATTCCCTACTCTTATACTCCAACCCCTTTTTAAATAAGGGCCAACATTCCATTCGTTTTCCTGATTCCCTGCTGCCCCAATGTGCTAGCTTTCTGGGTTTCATGCACAAGTCCCTCTGTGTTGCAGCTTTCTGCAGTTTTTCTCCACTTAAATAAAACTGTTTCTTTGTTCTCTCTTCCAAAATGAGCAACTTCACATTTTCCCACATTATGCTCTATTTGCCAACTCTTTGCCCACTTAACCTTTTTGCTATTTCACCGTAAATTACTTGTCTGCAAGCAGTTTACAATCAGGCAACAAAGATCTGGGAATGAGCTGGGAGGAAAAAAATCTTTGATAACAAGGTGCAGGGCTGGATGAACACAGCAGGCCAAGCAGCATC
>NW_025977728.1:0-6837 GCF_021869965.1 Rhincodon typus | reverse complement strand
AGCACCCACACTCACATCCCCACCAGCACCCACACTCACATCCCCATCAGCGCCACACTGCACGAGACATTTAGACATGGTCATCGGACCAACATGTTGCAAACTTTGGACCTAACCGTAAGCAGCTCAATCACGACTTTCAGCTGAACGCTAATAATTGAACACAACAGAGGAAACAGCAAAATACAAACATTGACTTCAAACGAGACAGTCTATAGTGTTCAAAGTGAGATCTAAGGATATACCTTGAATTAGGAACTAGTGCCTGTATTTTATTATTTCAGGCTGTCCATAGTTTCCTTTAATTAAAACAAAGAACTGCAGAACAAATGCAGAAATTGTTGGAGAAACTCAGCAGATCTGAAGCATCTGTTAAAAAAAATGACAGAGTTCATATTTCGAGTCCAGTGACTCTTCTTCAGAATTGAGAATATAATACTTTGTTTTGTTGTAGCAAAGATCTGTAGATGCTGGAGATCTGAAAGAAATAAAAATAGAAATTGCTGGAAAACTTCAGCAGATCTGGCAGCATCTGTGAAGAGGAGACAGAGCTAATGTTTTGGGTCCATTGACACTTCATCAGAATGGGGAATATACACAACGACTCTATCTCACAGCCTCTGACAGATTGGGACACTTGGTTAGCATGGATGGTTTGGACTGAAGGATCTGTTTCTGTGCTCTATGACTCTATGGGTGGAATGGCAGTATTAAAATGACAATGTTACTTCGGTAGAATGAAACTGTGTTGGTGATTGAACAAATCTGTGATTAGAAGCTTGTCCTGGAGTCATGAAGAAGTTGAATCAAAAGTGAGAGTGTTGAGATTGAAGCATTTCATAACTTATGATTTCTCTTTGAAGATCCTGTTTGTGTTTTTCCAGTATTGTTTTGTTTATCGGCAGTGTGAAGTAGCACAATGCAGACAAGAGCCTGAACTGTGGATTCTTGTGATTGAGAGATCATTCAGTCATGTTTACGTCTCACATGACACCAGGTTATAGTCCAATAGGTTTACTTGAAATCACAAGCTTGGGGATATGCTCCAAAAATTTGTGATTTCAAATAAACCTGTTGGACTATAACTTGGTGTCGTCTGACTTCTGACTTTGTCCATTCCAGTCCACATCATGTTTATTTCTGAAATGTACCCCGCTGTCCAGCCCAAACACTCATTAAGAAGCAAAAACTGCGTTAATGTAGCACTTTCCACGGCTTCAGGATGTCCCAAGAGCTTCACGACTAATTGCATACACTTGAGATGAAGGCACTGTTTTAACATAAGAAAATATGATATTTAATTTGTCTACCAAAAGGTCCCACAAGTAGTAATGAAATAAATGAGTAGATTTGTTTTTAATAAAGCTGGTTGAGGTGTGTGACAGTTTGCAGCGTAAGGCAGATTTTTACCCACTCAGAGAGGGTGCAATACAGATTCACTCGAATCTGGTGAGGTTCAAAGTGTTGGGCTGTTCTCAGGAATATACACTGAATCAAACATCAACCACATCTGGTGGCTGGAACCAATGAGCAAAAATACTCTCATACTCTCAAGAGGAAAAAGTGACCAGGGACAGAGCTGATTAAAAGTAAACATCAGAATACTGACAGCCAAAAGGACAAAGAAAAATAGGTGCTAATGCATTTAAACAATCATTGTTTTAGGTTAAAACATGATGTCTCAAGGATACCCTGGGGAGTTTAAACTATCTATTCTTTTTATTTTTTTTTACAGGACACTATCTCTTTTTAACTTTGTACTTATCTGGATGTGCTTGATGTCACGTCATTTTTTTTTGAGAACAGCAGATAATAAATTTGTGCTTTCATTATGTGTCCACAGAGGTTTGTCATATAGGAGGCTGAGTGCCAGGCATCTCCATCAGATGACTCATGTGCAATCAATTTCTGCCACTTTAGTGCAGTGACCAAAGTAGCATGACTGGCATCACAGTGGCACCACCTCTCAATTGTCTGCCAGGATTCACACTTGAAATGTAAAATAAGCTACAATGCTCAGCAGTTCATGCACCATCATTGCAGTGAAGAAAATGTACACATCTGGTACTTCTTTTCACCAAAGGCTTGCACACGACTTGGATACAGCCATGAGCACAAATTGATGACAATTTGAGCTGAGCACAAGTTTTGAGTTAAGCCCATCTTGCCTGCTCCAGTCAGTTTTGCAGGTGTCAGCCAATGACTCTGCCTCTCTTGGACAGATTGTTGACCTCGCCAGGCTTCACCTCTAACCCTGGAAGCATTTAACAACAACAAGCAATGGTGAGTATGACTGAGACTTCTCATGAGCTGATCAACATGGAGAGGCTTCACTTCTAAACACTGTAAAGCATTTGTGCAAGGAAACACCTTGGTTATGAAGCAGCCATGTTACTGAAGAGGTTTGTACTCTGAAGTTTAGGGGAAGGGGTCCACTCTTCAGTACACATCTCACACAGTTGTTTTTGTGAGCAAGGCAAAGCAGTAGATGTTGTATGGACTTCAGTAATACGTTTCACAAGGTTCCACATGACAGACTGGTTAACAAGGCCAGATCACATGAAATACTAGCCATTTGGACACAAAATTGGCTCGAACGTAAGAGACAGAGGATGGTGGTGGAGAGATGGATTTTGGACTGGAGGCCTGTGACCAGCGGTGTGCCACAAGGATCGGTACTGGGTCCACTGCTTTTTGTCATTTATATTTGTATGTGAATATAGGAATATGGTTAGTAAGTTTGCAGATGACAACAAAATTGGAGGTGTGGTGGACAGCGAAGAAGGTTACCTCAGAGTACAACTGGGCCTCGATCAGATGGGCCAATGGGCCGAAAAATGGCAGAAGAAGTTTAATGTGAAGTGCTACATTTTGGAAAGGCAAATCAGGGCACGACTTATACACTTAATGGTAAGGTCCTGGGGAGTGTTGCTGACTAAAGAGACCTTGAGCTGCAGGTTCATAGTTCCTTGAAAGTGGAGTTGCAGGTTGACAGGGTAGTGAAGAAGATGTTGGTACACTTGTCTTTATTGGTCAGTGCATTGAGTATAGGAGTTGGGAGGTTATGTTGTGACTGTGCAGGACATTGGTTAGCCCACTTTTGGTATACTGTGTTCAATTCTGGTCTCCTTGCTATAGGAAAGAGGTTGTGAAACTTGAAAGGGTTCAGAAAAGATTTACATGGATGTTGCAAGGGTTGGAGGGTTTGAGCTTTGGGGAGAGGCTGAATAGGCTGGGGCTATTTTCCCTAAAGCTTCAGAGGCTAAGGGGTGATCTTGTAGAAATTTATAAAATCATGAAGGTCATGGATAGTGTCAATAATGAAGGTCTTTTCCCCAGCAGGTCTGGCAGAAAGGGAAGAACAGAGTTAGTGTTTCAAGTTTGATATCTTCCTTCTTCAGGACAGAATCCTGAAGAATCCATTCAGAAGAAGGGTCACTGGGCTCAAAGTATTAACTCCATTTCCTCTCTGCAGATGCTCCGAGACCTGCTGAGTTTCTCCAGCAATTTCTGTTTTGGTTTGTTTCACTGTGTGTCATTCATCAGCTTTACTGGTATGTCCTTCCTTGTTCCTTCACGTCCAACAATTAGGATGAGCAGTTAGGGAGCAACTTGTCACCATGATCTTGGATATCCAACCAGTTGTCTGCCAGTGTTCATGCTCAACACTAGCCTCCTCCTAACTACTTCATCTAATCCTGTCAGCACACCTCTTTACTCCATTTTCCCCTATGTTTATCCAGCTTCCCTTTAAACACATATATACTGCACACCTCAACCACTTCGTATGTTCCACATTTTTACCATGCTCTGGTTAAAAAAAAACTTTGTTTCTGAGTTTCTTATTAGATTTATTAGTAACAATTTTATATTTATGTTGTAGGAAAATTAGTCAATTACATTCTTTTGTTGTGCTTTAGTTTTGTGCAATTTGTAAGAGAATCATTGTGTTCATTTTACATACATCCATTTATTGATGAACAAAAGGACGTCGTCCCAGAAGAAGCATTCTACAATGATTTATTGGGATAAGTGTTTTCCAGCATGAAGCATAAGAAATGCTGCATCTGCATAATCACACTGTTTCCTTTATGTGCCAATATGTTTCTCTTCCATCAATAATGAAAAAGAAGCACTCTGCAGCCATATACACAATAGTTTTCAAGAGTTCGCAGTTAAGGAAAGAAATTAAAGATTAAACTTTATTGATCATTATTGCATTTGTATTTGATTATTACACTTCATGCTGACAAGGACTGTTGAAATTATCTGTGTAAAAATAAATTCTGACTAAATGATAATGTATTTGAGGAAATAACACGAGTCAAATGTTCACATATCTTTCTGTGCAGTCACTCCAGGGTGACATAAATTGCATCTGTTGCAACTCCACAGTTGTTGTCTTTCATGGACATCAGTATGTATCCATCATTTCCCCAGTATGCTGACCAGGAGTTTTTAATGAGCCAGTATGGCTGACCAGCAAGTGTTCCAAAACCAACTGCAAGCACAGCATGATTCAAATCTTCCAGGTCATTTCCTAAGTTAGAAAGACCATAACATTAAAGGATATCAATGCAGTGATTCCCTTACACTTCTTTCACATAAAGTTTGTCTCAATTTCCTTTAGCAAATTTCATACTTACATAACATAAACAAGCACGAATCAGAATGTTTTCAGGGTAACATTTGATGCCATCCATACACATAAATTGCACAAAGCTGCCCCATTTTTCACCACACAAATAACTGGGGCATATCCTTTATTCTGGGGTGGAGTGGGCACAATTGGATAAATGGAGACACAGACTGACTGGTTCATTAGTAAGTTGTTCTGTCAAAATGAGAAAACATCTGCCAAATATCCAACCACCGTTATTTTTTGACATTCATTCAGAGGAATTGGAAAGTCACTGGCAAGGCCATCAATTAATGTCTTTTTGTCCTTTTGGTGATGGTGGTGTGACACTTTCTCAACAACTCAATAATTTACCTGGCCATTTCAGAGTCAGAGTCGATCATGTTGTTGTAGATCTAGTATCACATTTTTTAATTCATTCACAGGATGAGGGTGTTTTTGCCCATCTCTAATTGCCCAGAGAGATTTTGCATTGCGTCTGGAGTATCATGAAGGCCAGACCAGGAACGGAGGGCATTTCCTTCCCTAAAGGATATTAGTGCACCAGATGGATATTTCTGACAATTAGTAATGAGTTCATGGTCATCATTAGACTCTTAATTCCAGGTTGCCATATAGGCCAGATTGGAAAGGCCAGCACATTTCCTCCCCTTAAAGGGCCATTTGGGATTTTACACCAATCCTACGGTGTAATGGTCATCAACGGAGTGAATGAATTTTTATTCCAGCTTTACTTCTTGAGCTGAATTTAATTTCTCCAGATGACCTGATTGGATTTAGACTCAATTCTGTTGATTATTTGTCCAACTCTCTAAATTACTAGCTCAGTAATCCAAACATTATGCTAATCATTGCTTATTTAATATTAGCATAAAATAATGGCAGCATTTAAATATTGTATTTAATATTTTGAATAATTATTTGTCTACTTAAGAATATTAGGTACTATTAAAAGCAAAGTCACCATTGCCCCACTGACCATAGGGCTGCTCTCTCACTAGAGAGAGATGACTGATGCTGGCTTAAGCTCAGGGTCACCCTGTCTCAGCTGAGGGAGAGATTGAGAAGGAGAGTCCTTTATAGTAACCTCAGCTGGTATGGGAATTGAACCTGTGCTGCTGGTATCACTCTGCATTATAGACCAGCCTTCCAGCCAACTGAGCTAACCAAACACCCCAATGCCTACTAAAACCGAAAGAGCTATGGATGCTGGAAATCAGAAACTAAAACAAATTGCTGGAAAATCTCAGTGGGTCTGGCAGCATCTCTGGAGAGAAATTGGAGTTAAAGTTTCAGGTCAGGTGACCCTTCTTTAGAACTCAGAGTTCTACTTCAGAGTCCTGAAGAAGGGTCACTGGACCAGAAACGTGAACTCTGCTTTCTCTCCACAGATGCTGTCAGATCTGCTGAGATTTTTCAGCAATTTCTGATTACATAGCCTCCAGTGCAACTACTCCCCCCAATTTGAAATCATGTTTGCTATATTTCTGAGTCAAACATTTCAAGTAGTTGCCCCACAGATATAATGTTTTTTGATCACCTGTCTGCTGTTGAAAAATTAAAGTTGTTTTCTATAATTGCTATGATTACAGCAGCTACATTCGCTGCAGTAATGGTAACATATTCAAACGATAGGGGTTAAATTTATTGGACTGTTAAGGTTTATTCCAAATAAAACTCTATTATATTTCTTACCATTAGCACATTATGGAAGCTAGAAGACTTACCGCACTCTGGCTCATAATAAACACCACTGCTGTAAAACTGAAAGGATTTATGTGCACAATCAATCCCAACAGCCACTGGTCCATTTTTAAAGATGGCCATTTTTAATGCTTCTCTGTCTCCTGAAGTGACACTGGTGTAACTGTTCAGTTTGGCTATAAGTGTGGATTGATTATAGTGGCAGAATCCATTCTAGGAATAAACAGCACATCAAAATGAGAGGGAACCAGAAAAAAAAGGAAAGATTTCAGAGACACGATTGAAAATAATCTGGCTTTCAATATCTGACTTTACATTGACAACATACCATTCATATCTAGTTAATATTACCGCAGTTTAATTAATTTCTTTCAACGTGGTTTTCTCAGTCTCCAGACATAGTTTATATTCGATGTCCTGTCTTTAAAAAGCTGTGTCCGCAGGAATGTTTCTGCTTTTGTCTGATTGACATGTGCTGATCACACCGTACTGCC
>NW_025977727.1:0-6837 GCF_021869965.1 Rhincodon typus | reverse complement strand
AACTTTCCCGCTCCTCTGATGTTGTCTGACCTGCAGTGCTCCTCCAGCTCCACATTTTACAGACTCAGGATATGGACGTGACCACTGTACCTGAAACAGGTCCCAGAAGCAGGATATTGATATTTTACCAAAACAAACCTGTTTGGAGCTGTGACCCAGTCCACTCGCTGTCCTACCTTTCAACCCAGCTGCTGCCTGACCCACCAGGTAATTTGAGCACCAAACAAGCCAACACCAGCAACCTACATCCATAATCTCCTGTCTAGTTTCCACACTAATGGAATGCCAGAATACCCACTTGCCAACCCTGGCACCTGCAATATTACAGGCATACAACCATCCCCCTGGAATCCAGTTCGACTGGCAAATTCTTCACATGGGCATTCGATTACATACCACCTTCCAGCATTCGCAGGTCAAGGACAAAACAGCCATCACCCTCGACCTTTAGGCATCTCTCACTGTTCTCCACAATACCCATTTAGTCAATAACCTCGCCCAACTTAACCCTTTACCCAGCAATATATTCCAACCCCTCACTTCCCTGTGATCTCATTCACTCAGTCACCACCACAGACTCAACATGAATTCATTAAGACAAACTGTTGAAATTCTGTTAGTTAATGAACACTTAACTGAGGATGACATAGTGCCCAACCATGGGTCGTGGCCTGTACACTCCAATCACTGATGGCAATTAGGCAGGACAGGAATTTATGATGTACACTCAAATTCAGACACGATTAAGATCAAAATTATCAGACACACAAAAAATGTTATTTCATCAGAATTGAGCATAATATGACCTGAGCTGTAACTCAACATCAATTAACAGAGGCAGAATTTGAGGGCTTCTCACAGCTGAATGGGTGAAGTGACAGCAAAGTGTTATATAATCTGAGAAGCACCGCTGGCAGATTAGAGCCAGGAAAAGATACTTTGAAGGCTGGGTGTTCAAATTCTTGCTCCCACCTTTGCTTAGATTGTTGGCCATGATCATATCTCAGAACATATTTAAAATGGATCTGATTCTGGTGTCCCATTCTCGACAACTTACGTAAGGAAGGACAACTTGTGCCTTTGCGGGTTTCTGCTGAGTTTTCTGGCTTCCTCCCACAGTACAAAGGTGTCTAAGTTAGGTGGATTGGCTGTGCTAAATTGTTCATAGTGTCTAGTGATGTTAGGGTAGGTGCATTAGCTATCGAAAATGCAAGGATAGGGGAGAAGTGTGCGTTGGGTGGCATGCTCCTCAAAAGGTCTGCATGGGTTTTTCGGCCGAAAGTCATGGTTCCACATCCGGGATTCCATGAATCTATTATTTTTAAAATGCTAACCAAATTTAAAATATAATGATAAGCAATCAGCTCCTGTGTAATGACAGTCAAATGCTCCAATGCACAGACTCATTTCAGAACGATACAGTTCTCTGTCGATAATTCATTGTTTGGCAATCTGAAAGATATGAAAAATAATGCAATTCGTGAGCAGTCATTTTGTCTATTAATTTTAACTGACGATATCCTTACAAGCATTCAAATTTAAATTTGCTTCAAGTGTCTAAAAAAGCAATATTTTTTTTCCACGAAATGACACATTTCTCCCAAAATCTAAATTATAAATGACATGACGAACTTGATTTATTTTATATCTTTGAAATGACATTTAAATGCTTGAGCCGACAATTTACAGAATTTCCTTCAGGCAGGCCTTGTTCTGGATGAGAATATCCAATACGTGATGATGTTTCTCAGTCAGTCTGTTGGTTTAATCAGCAACACACTGAATCACATTGCTCAGGTCCAGCTCCCTAAGTGAACTGTTTGACTGGAGAGATGAGATCAACATTCCCAAACCATCATCTGTGAGATTATTAGACTTTAACCTGCAGTGTTAGAACATCACAGAGAGAAAAATAAAACAGCGACCGACATTATATATAATTTTACAAGACATACTCATAATTATCAAATGTAAATCAGTTCCATTATGTCAACATTTTCCAATTTCTATGTTATATTCGTTTAAAGAAAATTGGAGCTCGAGATTGGCTGCATGTAGTTAATTGCGCAATGTCACTAGTTATGGATCGGGAACATTGCAATTGAGTTGTTTGCGATTTGAAGCAACATTACTCACTCTAATCTTGTTATTTCGCAATCACTTCTCATCAGAACTTCAGACAGCCTTTTCACTCCTGTGTTCCCGATTTGATTTTGATTAAGTCTAAATGCAGATCAGAAAATCCATAACTAATAAAGTGCAATTTATTAATTCATTCATAACGACTTCTGCATAAATATATTTTCTTTGGGATGCAATCTGCTTTTAAGACCTGAAGCGACTTCCCTTGCATTTTTTAACTATTGATTACCAACAAGTTGCGGGTATATTGTATCTGAGTTACAGACAGTTCATAGCGCCTCCTGTACGTGCAGTATATTCTTTTCACCAGGATGTCTTTCAATTTACTGTCCTGCAGAGAATACAGAACAACTGACAGTGCAAACTGACAGAAATAAAACTGTTCTGGTGGCTATTGTGAAGCCACGTTTATAATAAAAGACTGAAAAGAATATTCAAGTGTCCATGAAATGTGGAAACAAACGAAACTTGGTAAGGTTAATACATTGCACTGAAAATCACTGCCAAAATAGAAAGATGTCCTCAGTTCGGAATATTCAAATCGAGAAGCAATTTTGAGTGTAGACATGGCCTTTTAAACGTAAGAGGTTTATATCCTGTTCTATCTGTCACCAGATGGCTCATGTATTTTGATGGAAGAAACAATTTTGACCGCAAGACAGACTGGAGTTACATATCTAGAGTATGTGGACTTTCCGTTGAAGTTGAGTCTGAGGGAATTGACCAGGAAATTGAAATTTCTGATGGACACCTTCCCTGTGCCAGGTCCCCTCTTTAGAAAACCTCTGCTCAACAGGGACTCTGAAGTGCTCCGTCTCACTTCCTTTTCATAGGTAGACACCCAGGAGAGGTTAGAGGATGAAAAGCCTACTTGAAGTCGAAGGTAACTACTAGCTGAAGCACTGAATCACGATTGACACACCCAATTACATAGCATGGACATATACCTAACGTCCCCATCTCCAGCCATCTAAACATCCTCACCCCGCTGGCAAAATCTGACTTAACACCCTTACCCTGGACCAGACAGGATGACACTATCTGCCATCAAGCCCTACACCATTCTGAAACTGAGGTCACAATTGCCAGTAGGATCAGACATAACACCATCCTTCCCTCCTGGACAAACCACCGATAAGGAAATGACAACCACCCTTACTCCACTCTCCATATCACCACATCACATCCTCGCACTCCCCAACACATTGCCATGCCAAAGAGACCAACATCGCTCGATCGCTGACCAATTATCCACACCCAGCTCTGGACCTGATATTGTCCCTCTTATGTGACCATCTGTCCACACCGACCTGCCCTATGCACCCACTCACTGATGTGGTACTGCTGCCCTACTGCTCCGACCTTCCCACCCCATCACTGTCAAACCATGCCAACTGGCAGACCAGTCCCTCATTTATGAGACACCACAGGGATGACTTTCCCCTACACTGTACCCACGTCTCCCACTTTACTCCTTCCACCCACCTCCCACCACATGACCTCAGTTGATGCACTTGCACAGTCTTTCAGATGAGCTGTCAATGTTACTGCCGGAGAACTAGTTGCAGAATACAGAAAACAGCTTGTGTCTGTGGTTCCTAAAATGATCGCCTGTATCTCTGGGGTTGATAAGTGCTGGAGAGCATGGAGCGGCCCATGCCCAGGAACCGCAAGCACAGACGTGCTCTGAAGGAAATAGGGTAGTATCTCATCCATTCAATGTTGGAAATTGTGTCATTGAAAATAGAAATAATGAATCGTTTTCCCTTTTTCACTCAAGACATCATGAGTTATTAGAACTCTTCAGCCGACAGATTGGAGAAGGAAGGACGACTGACCCTGTTTGGGCAGTTGACAACAGATCGAGGATTAAGAAGGGACTTAGATTGCTGGAAGTAAGGGGAAACCTGGAAATGAGGTCGCACTAGGAGTAGCCATAATGCTATTGAACAACATTGGGAATTAGGAGGGTTAAAAAGAACCATGAAATATCTCCAGAAAACAGGTTTAAGGAAAATCACAACAGGATTTGTACATATGTAAGAAACATGAGGTTAGCTCAGGAAAGCTTTAGTCCACTCAAATACAAAAGAGACAAGGATGTGGGGTAGGGTGGACTCGATTGAAGATTAAATAATTATGAGAGGCATGGATAGATTGGATAGTCGGAGTCTTTTGCCCAGAGTAGAAATGTCAATTATTAGGCAGCATAGGTTTAAGTAAAGTTAGGTGCGAGGCAGTTTTTTTTATTCAATGTGTGGTAAGTGCCTAGAATGCGCCGCCAGATAAGTTGAAGTTGGAACCAATAGCAACATTTAAGAGGCATCCTGATAGATATATGAATAGGCAGGGAATAAAGTAATATAGACCACATAGAAGCAAAAACGTTTTATGTTTGGAAGGGCATCATGTGTTGTTGCAGTCTGAAGGGCCTGCTGCTTTACTGACCTATGTTCTTTCACAATGCTTTCTGGACAGCCTGAGTGTTCTACTTCTGCTCTAAATCTGAATATAAATGTTCCAAATCTGAACTTCATCAATTGCGTACCAATAGCCTGACTACCTTTCTCTATTCAATATCAGCAGGGTAGCATTATGCTCTTTTTCCAGTCCGTGGAATGCAGAAGCTCAGGATTATTCCAGAGCAGAATAATATCAGATCTCACTGCTGTAGCTGGGAAAATTTCAACTCGAGTTTCTTTTTATTCATTTACTCATTAATAGGATGACGGTGTCGCTGGCTCGGCAGCATTTCTTACACAACCCGAATTGCCCAGGGGGCAGTGAAGAATCAATCACATTGCTGTGGGTCTATCGTTACCTGTAGGCCAGACAAGGTAAGGATGGCAGATTTCCTTCCTTAAAGGACACAGTGAAACAGGTCGATTTTTCCCAACAATTGACAATGGATTCATGGTCATCATGAGATTCTTAATTCCAGATGTTTTATTGAACTCAAATTCCGCAATCTGCCACGGCAAGATTCAAACCCGGGTCCCCAGAATGTTAGATAACAAGGTGTAGAGCTGGATGAACACAGCAGGCCAAGCAGCATCAGAGAAGCAGGAAAGCTGATGTTTCGGGTTGAGACCCTTCTTCAGAAATCAGATTCTGAAGAAGGATCTCGACCCGAAACGTCAGTTTTCCTGCTCCTCTGATGCTGCTTCTGTGTTCATCCAGCTCTACTCCTTGTTATCTCAAATTCTCCACCATCGGCAGTTCCTACTATCTCCCCAGAATGTTATCCTGGTCTCTGGATTTACAGTCCTGCAATGATACGACCAGGCCATCGGCTCCCATCCTTGAGTACTAATATCCAGAATAAAACACTCGTCTGATTAATATGGACACAAAGCATCTAAAGTGACAGAAACGAAGCGCGTCTGATTTTCTAACATCTGACTGGAGCTGGAATCTGTCAAACTTAACCGGCGACCCTGAAAACTGACTTCAATGAGGTTTAAAATGAGCAAGTCTCTGTAAGGGCCAATTGAGTCACTCAGTTGTAGATGGGTCAGTCAGACAGATCGCATATGGGCACCCTTGTGGCTCAGAGCCTTGTAGTCCCAATCCCTGAAGCAAGAAACCCAAGCTGAAATCTCACTTCTTCCAAAGGAGGTAACTAACATCTCAGAACGGGTTGATTCCGTAAATTGGCTAAATAAGCAAAAAAAAAAGTTACAACAATAGGGATTGCCAATGGATATCAAAGGTGCGCCTTCTGAGCAATCTGATATAAACTCAAAATTAATGGACAGTAAATCTGTTTCTGATCAAACATGTTCTAGCACTTACTTATTATTGAAAATGCCCTTATTTCAAGTTTGCATCAACCTCTTTTTATTTAAATTATCTTGCATGCCAATGGATCATATTAGGGCTACCCTTAGCATACAGACCTATCCTGTGTGTCCTGCAGTGTTGTGCCAGTTCCCCTGCCGCGGAGTTCACATGAATTTGGTGCAACTCTAATCTGCTCCACAAGGTGTGCAGCGCCATCTTTAGAGAGGTTGATTAAAAACATCTACAGCTTTTCCCTTTGTCTCTGCTTCGAACTGAGAAGCTGTTGGATCTCTAACGTATGTCATTTCTGTGACAAAAGCAAATTCCAGACATAATCACAATGTCACTTCCCATACAGCCATTGCCACGACTTGTTCTGCAGCTTTGTACTACTCTGTTTATAATGCATTGTATGAATTACCTGACAGTTTTATATTTGTGCAGCACAGGCAGCAGAAACGGGACATCTTCATCTTGCAAACTGCAACAGCTCAGGTCAAATTCTTCTAACTGCTCAATGGCCATTAATGTGGATGGCAGAATCACACAGTCAGAAATATTGAAAGGATACTTTGTGAATTGGATTGAATTTCTTGATGCTAATACGTCCCTGATCAGGTCCTCATCTCCAAATTCATGCAAGTAGTACAACAAGTTTAATAAGGTGTCTTTGGATTTCCGGCCTTCCAGATTCTGAACACACCTTCTAGAATATGGTGAGAGCCAATTAGACACACATTTGTTGGCTGCAGGATCAACACTGCTCATTTTCCAGTCAAGTTTCTTGCTTGAATTTTGTCTGGAAAGACCAAAAAGAAAACGTGACAACAGTGTGAACCTCCCATCATTGGTTGTGAGCTCTGCGTTGAGTAATTCTGGCAGTTTATTCTCCGCTGTAGTTTGAATTTTCTG
>NW_025977726.1:0-6837 GCF_021869965.1 Rhincodon typus | reverse complement strand
TGTTGCCTGGAATGGGGGGAAGGTCTTACGAGGAAAGGTTGAGAGAGCTAGGGCTTTTCTCTTTAGAACGATGAAGGATGAGAGGTGACTTGATTGAGTTGTACAAAATGATCAGAGGTATAGATAGAGTGGGCAGCTGGAGACTTTTTCCTAGGGTGGAGGTAGCTATTACTAGGGGGCATAGTTTTAAAGTGAGTGGAGGTAGATCAGGGGAAATGTCAGAGGTAAGTTCTTTACTCAGAGAGTGGTCAGGGCGTGGAATGCATTGCCAGAGAGGGTAGTGGAGTCGGCCTCATTAGGGGCATTTAAGCAGCTATTAGTTAGGCATATGGATGATAGTATAAGGTAGCGGTGGATGTTAGATAGACCTTAGGATTAGGATAAAAGTTCGGCACAACATCATGGGCCAAAGGGCCTGTACTGTGCTGTACTGTTCTATGATCTATGTTCTAAGAGATGGAGTCGGAAATTAAGTGGCTCTGCACATTGTAAAGTAAACTTCCATTCGTTCAGCTTCAAGTGCACTACACACAATGCACAGTTGGAAGTGCTTCTATTTATATTTTTGGACTTCAGGTGATCAGATCTTTTAAATTTATTCTTGGAGTTGTAAGATTATTACTATAGATTGCTTTCTTTATGAATACTGCTTTTACTTATTTACCCAGCATTTGTTTGATTGATGTGATGACCTCCGTGCTTTCAGATGAGCTGCGCTTAAAGGACCTTCCTAGAACAAAAACTACTTGAGCAGCTCCTGTGGTGTAGTAGTAGTGGTCCCTATTTCTGGACCAGGAGGCCCAGGTTTAAGTCCCATCGCTCTAGAGGCGTGTAATACATCGCTGGCAGGTTGATTAGAAAGTATCTATAAAATGTATTTGAGCAAAGCATTAAAACTTCATTTTTCAGTCATATATTGATGTTTCATCACAAAAGTGCTGGAAACCCACGATAGATTTAAACCTTTGAAATGCAGGAACAGGCAACTTTGGATGCGATGAAGTGGCTTTTTAAAAAAGAAATCTTTTTCGGGGTCTTCTGTGTGTCACTGGCGACGCTGTCCCTGGTTGGCCCTTGAGAAGGTGGTGGTGACTGCCTTCTTGAATTGCTATTAAGCAGCGAGTTCCAGGATTTTGACCTAGCAACACTGAAGGAACAGCTCTGAGGAAGGGTTACTCAACCCAGAACGTTAACTCTGATTTCCCTCCACAGATGCTTCCAGACCTACTGAGCTTTTCCAGCAATCTCCATTTTTTTTTCTGAAGTAATGGAGATATATTTCCAAGGCAGGTTGGTGGACAACTTAGAGGGGAACTTGCAGGTGGTAGTATTTCCATGTATCTGCTGTCCTTGTCCTTCTCGATGGTAGGGGTTGCCGGTTACAAAGATGCTGTTGAAGGAGTGAGTTGCTGCAGTGCACCTTGTAGATTGACTACTGCCACTGCAAGTTGGTAATGGAATGTGGCGCCAGTAAAATGGACTATTTTGTCCTAGATGGTGCTTGAGCTTTTTGAGTATTGTTGGAGCTGCACTTAAGCAGACAAGCAGCAAATATTTCATCACACTTCTGACTTGTGCCTTGTAAATGGTGAATGGGCTTTGCGGGGTTCGGAGGCGAGTTTAAGAGGCTGATGACTTGCTCACCGAGCTGGCTGGTTGTAGCTCGGCCAGCAAGTCAACAACCTCACCCACAACCCGAGCTACAAATCTTTGCAAGAACCTTAAAGAGGTGAGTTTATCTTTGCAGCATTTCCAATGTCTCTGACCTGCTCTCGTAACCATTGGCTGGTCCAGTTCAGTTTCTGGTTAATGAGAACTCCCTGGATGTTGGTAGTGGGGAAGTCAGCAATGGTAATGTCATTGAATGTTAAGAAGACAATGTGTTATCTCATTTTGTGGCATTTAGATGCTGTAAATCATTGTTTATACATATCTGAGTTGGTTGATATAAAAATGTAGTTTGTTGATCTCTGCCCTGTGACAATAAAAATGAATTGATACATTTATATGGCAGGTTTGAATCCCGGAAATAAATCTAATTCTACAAGATGAGGGCAAGGTTAGGCAGCAGTTTTTATTTCCTATGCTCAATGACCATTAATATTTTCAACTGCATGGCTTGAGGCCGAGTGACCTTTCAGTCAGGCCATGCAGGTACAGGTGACAGGGTCCCATTACTTAATCAGTTTGGTTTTTTAATGTCAATCTGACAGCTTCCTTTAACAATCTTTCTCATTCCAAGCCACAAGAGGCCACATTTCTCAAATTCAGCTTTACAACTTGTCCTGCTTAGATTTGCACTCATAGTCCCCAGTTTGCCAGTTCAGTCATCAAAATCACCAATCTACCATAGCCTTCCTTGTGAAGTGGTGAGAGGTGAAGAGCAGTCATTAATGCGGAGAATATTGTTTCTATTGATCAAAGATTCCCATTTTTGGGATACAAGAACAACTATTACTCATCAGAGCCAGCTGCAGAGTTAAGCATTCTATGGTCTGTCCCATTGATGTGTATCGACTCTAATCTCAACTGCAGGATACCCATTTTGCACTAATATGAGGGCATCTGGTTTTTACAACAGATTGAGTCAGATTGACAATGTGGGTTTGAAACAGCAGTCCTAGCACAAATCTGATTTTAGAGCTGAATGTGAAAATGGAAAGGACATGATGATTAAGTGCGGAGTTGTCTTGTTGATCAAAATACCTATGTCCAATGGACTAGAATTGTTAAACAGAGTTACCTATGTGTAACTGTCCTTGTGCACAGTAATCAACGTGTCTACCCATGCTCCCAACCTTTGATTTCCAACCATCAGCCAATCAGCTCCCAACTGAAATATAGTCAACAAAGGGGCATGGATAGGGTAAATAGACAAGGTCTTTTCCCCAGTGTGGGGGGAGTCCAAAACTCGAGGGCAAAGGTTTAAAGTGAGAGAGGAAAGATTCAAAAAGGACCTAAGGGGCAATTTTTTCAAGCACAGCGTGTTGTGTGTATGGAATGAGCTGCCAGATGGTGAAGTGGTGGAGTCTGGTACAATTACAACATTTAAAAACCATCTGATATGGGTATATAAATAAGAAGGGTTTAGAGGGATATGGACCAAATGCTGACAGATGAGACTAGATTTATTTAGGATATCTGATCGGTGTGGACAAGTTGGATCGAAGGCTCTGTTTCCGCGCTGTACATCTCTATGACTCTGAAGAAGTTGACAGTCAGCCCTGGGTCACATCCGCTGGTCTTCCTCTGGGCTCATTATATCACAGTTTCAAGGCTGTGCCATTAACCTACCTCCTGGTGCCTCCCTCTCTTTCTACTCCACCTGGCACAATTCTTTGCTCCTTCAGGGGACCTGTTATTGACTGGGTATAGATCACATCATGGAGAAGGTACCCATCTCTATAGACAGCACCTGAAGAATCATTTCATCTCGTGGATTGGCTTTGATCACCTGAATGGTGTCAGTGAGAAATTTTCCAGAATTATTTTCCCTTATCGGCCCTGTTTTATTTCTTTTGCCTCTTCAAGAGGTCTAAACATGTACAGAGCTGGTGGGGAAAGATGTGGTGAGTGAAGAGGTGTTTGGTCATGATGATCTGGCTATCGTGCTTTGACTTGGAATTGATGGATGAGCCAGTTTGTTCCTGCTTATAAATTATGGATACGTGAGTAAATAACAGGAAGATTAAGATAGTGACATTGGTCCCCACCTGACTATGTTCCGGAATTACCTACTGCATACCTCCCTGGTCCCAGTCTGAGATTGTAAACACAGAGTTTGCAGTGAAGATCTCATATCTGATGCGAAAAAAGTCCTTTTAACCTAATATTTGTGTCATCACTTAGAGGGTCTGTTTCCACCTCAGTAACATCACTGCACTTTTGTCCCATCACAGCTCCTTTGCAGCTAAAACACTCTGCTGCTTATCTCCTACATTACAACCTCCAAAGTTCTACTGTCCCTGCCTTAATTTGCAGGAAATTCCCTTCACCTATCACTCCTGTGCCCACTGACGTACAAGATAAACTACAGAAACTTGCCAAGGCTCCTTTGGTAACACCTTCCAACTCTGTGATGCCTACACTCCAGATGGACAAGGGCAGCGGATATATGGGAACACCACCACCTGCAATCTCCCATTCAAGCCATTCACTCAACCAGACTTGGAACTACCGAACATCATTGTTCCTCTACTGTCGCTGGGTCAAAATCCTGGAATTCTCTCCCTCAGGGCAGTGTACCTACGCTAAATGTATTTGTAGCAGTTCAAGAAGGCAACAACCTACCTCCACCTTTTCAAGGGCAACTAGGGACGGGCAATAAATGCCGGCCTGCCAGCGATGCCCATGTCCGACGAGTGACTAAAATATGGTTAAGTAGCATTTAATAGCACTGTCGATGATTCCTCCCAAGACCTTGTTGATGAGTGAGAGAGGCCTGTTGAGGTTGTATTTGTCCTGCCCTTAGTGGACATGACAAACTTGGACAATTTCCTCCTGGCAGGACAGGCTTCAAAGATGTGGCTGTACGAGAATGGTTTGACTAAAGGTGTTGACAAACTCTATTATAGTAAAGGCGCTAAATAAAGACACAGTGTTGTTGTAATTGATGATCAGCTGTCAGTTGGGCTATTGCCAAGTTATTCTTTGCCAGATCCCCCTATAACCCAACTAATCTATACATCCCTGAACACTACGGGCACTTTAGTATGGCCAATCCACCTACCTTGCACACCTTTGGACTGTGGGAGGAAACTGAAGCACCCATAGGAAACCCACGCAGACACATGGAGAACGTGCAAACTCCACACGGACAGTTGTCCTGGTGCCGTGAGGCAGCAGTGCTAACCAGCGAGCCACTGTGCTGCCCATGAGAAACTTGAGAGGAAGTTCACCAGCAATGATGGACTTTGCTCATGTGGTAAAGATAACAGAGGTCATTGGAGACCCAATAGAGGGATTCAGAATGATGAGGGACTTTGATAGACCAAGTAGAGGGAATCAGTTCCACCTGTCAAATGGATCATTAATCAGAATCACAGATTTTAAATTGTTAGCAAAACACTCAGTGATGGGGAGATGTGTAATAATGTTGAACCTCAGACTGATGCTCTGGGAGAATAAACCAAAACAAAGAACTGCTTGGGATCTGAAGCACATAAAAACAGAAACTATTGAAGAAACTCAACAGATCTGAAAGTCTCTACGGAGAAAAAGCAGAGTTAATGTTTCAAGTCCAGTGATCCTTCTTCAGAACAATCCTGAAAGAGTCATACCAGATTACTTTGATTTGCTTTCAATTCCGGGTTTTAATTAATTGAATCAAAAATTTGCTAGTTACCACGAAGAGATTTGAGCCAAAGTCCACAGAAAATAAACCACGAAGCCTATTTGTCTAGTGGCACTACAGCTACATTATCATCACCCCTGAGCCATATGTAATCATTAGAACTTAATCTGTTTCTGCATTCAATTTTAACTGAGATACAAAGGAAGATAGAACATTATGATGGTGAGGTTTAGAGTTCAGATTGAGCAATATGACTTTACTTAGATCATCCTGCATTTATTGAGATGTATAACGCAGAAAAAAACAGTCATTCAAACATTTATGATAGAGAGATGAGAAAGCTTGAACAGATTTAAATTATATTGGCTGTAAACGGTGACAATGAGGCTTTAAAATTTAACCAGGCCCTTTCCATAAATGACTTACAGCAGTAGATGCAGCTTTTACTGGTCATGCTAAATGCAAAGCTTTCTTTTTTTTTTGGCTCTGATAGTACTTTACACCACACTGAATTCACTGCAGGTAATGTACCTAATTCCAGGAGCCATGTTGTTTTTTTATATATATAAAAGTACATTACGATACTTGTGTAAACACCACGATGAAGATTACATTTTACAAAATGTGCCCAGAACACAAAAGCACATCAGATACCGAGGACAAAAAAAACCTTCAACTCAGTCCGGCATTAAAAAAAATAGCCTGAAGCATGAAGGTCCTCCAAAGAGAAATGTCAGAGTACTTTAGGGGAGAGGGTTTTTAATGTTTATGCTTTCACCTCATTGTCTGTCCCTTCCTTCCCTACCCTCAGACATTTCTCATCAATGGTGTCAAGATCTTGACTTTGTGAATGAGTGCAAAATGGATCTGTTTTTTCTCACTTCTGACAATTATTTTTGCAGAGCAGTTTCAATGGGCTGAATGGCCTACTTCTTCTCCTACAGCTTATGAGTTTGTGATCTTATCTAGATCTACAATGTTTCTTGAATTTTCACACACTCTTTTCCCTCCCAATGCCATCCCTTTTGTTACTTACTCATTCTCGTCCTCCACCCTATCATGTATCTTTCTGTTCCTTCCTCCCCGTTACTACCACTTAGAACATAGAACATAGAACAGTACAGCACAGTACAGGCCCTTTGGCCCATGATGTTGTGCTGAACTTTTACAGAAACTTTTTACCCGGTCTATCTAACCTCCACCGCTACCTATCCATATGCCTATCTAATAGCCGCCTAAATGCCCCTAATGAGGCCAACTCCACTACCCTCTCTGGCAATGCATTCCACGCCCCTACCACTCTCTGAGTAAAGAACCTACCTCTGACATTTCCCCTGATCTACCTCCACTCACTTTAAAACTATGCCCCCACGTAATAGTTAACTCCACCCTCGGAAAAAGTCTCTGGCTGCCCACTCTATCTATATCTCTGATCATTTTGTACACCTCTATCAAGTCACCTCTCATCCTTCATCGTTCCAAAGAGAAAAGCCCTAACTCTCTCAACCTTTCCTCGTAAGACCTTCCCCCCATTCCAGGCAACA
>NW_025977725.1:2110-6837 GCF_021869965.1 Rhincodon typus | reverse complement strand
TCAAGTCCTGGGAGACGCTTGTTGAGGGCTGATTAATATTATAATTTTTCATAGTTTCGGGTGACACGATGGATGGGATCGTATTGTTCTGAATAGATTAGAAAATTAACACATACTCAGGGATTGACTCTGATGTAGGCACAAGTTTCGACACTGTTAGCAACAAGGGTTCAAAATGTGAAAAGGCAGTAATGGGGTGGAAGGAACATTTTAATTTCGTCTCCCTTTATTCGTGCAAAGTACGGCAAGATGGCAGTTTTATGAAGGAATGAATGAAATGGGGTAATAGTAAACCCAGTGCGCTAATGAGTGTTCAGTAAAGTTATGAATGAATGAGAGCGCGAGAGTGGTCATACAGCGCGCTTGTGGGTGCATTGGTAAAGAGACCTTTCGGACAACAGTAAAGAGGCTTATGATATAGTGTCACATAAAAAGCACAGAAAAGGATATTTTAAGGCGATTGACTCTGTATTACTAAAGACACGCCAGCCAGACTCCGGAACCCTTGTTAAGTGCTAACCGATATGAGTAAACAGGGCAGACCACAGGATATTGAGGGGCAAAGGTTAGAAGATAAGCAAGTGACCACATGAGCGAACGGGTACCGCGTGTTTGAAACCAACTGGTGAATATGTGATACACAACCATTTGATCTAACTGACTGCCCAGTTAATTGAAAACCGAAGGAACTGCAGATGCTGTAAATCAGGAACAAAAACAAAATTGCTGGAAAAGCTCAGCAGGTCTGGCAGCATTTTGAAGGCACAAACATTTAACGTTTAGGGTTTGTGTACAGGGTGCTCTGTGTTTTGGATTATTTACAGGGAGCTCTGTTTTATGGTTTATTTACAGAGGTCTCTGTGTTTTATGGTCTCTTCCTGGGTTCTCTGTCTCTTACATCTTACTTCCCGAGGGACCTTTCTGAGATTATATTTAAAGGGATCTCTATGCTTGAGTGTATTTATAGGGGGCTCTTTTTCGCGTTTGTTTAAACGAGATTCTGCGTCGGAGATTACTTCCAGAAGGCTTTGTGTTTCACGAATCATTTACAGGGATGTCTCTGTTTTAGGGATTATTTATCGTGAGCTCCGTGTTTTACAGTTAATTGAAACGTGTCTCTGTCTTCGGATTTCTGTACGGGGGGCACTGTGTCTTCGGGTTTGTATACCGGAGGCTGTATGTCTTCGGTTAGGAGTAGGGCTGAAGCGAGGTTCGGTTTTAGACTAAGGCTATGGTTAGTGTCGCGATGAGGCTTGCGTTATCAGGCTGAGGGCAGGTGTTATTTTGAGGCTTGATTTAGAGGTAAGGTTACGGTCAGCGTTGGGACTGAGTGTTATGGTTTGGGTTAAGCCTGAGGTTAGGATTTGGGTTGAGGTTGGACTTAGGGTTTACATGCTTTAGCGTTCGGGCTGAATCCAGGGTTAGGGTTACGGTCGCGTTATTTCTGAGGGTCGCAAGGAAGAAAGCAGCTTCGCATGCCCAGAGGCAGAGCGAGAGGGAGAGCAACTGCGTATTCTACAGGAGACACGGGAAGTATTGTAAACTTAACAGGTCAAATAATATTACAGATTAGTTTACCATTAAAGATTACTTTCCTGAGGGAATGCCTTATTGTCAGAGGGTCTGCCTGAGGCTATCCCACTTTGTTGTAGGTCAGTACTGAAGGAGTGTGACATTGTCAGAGGATGAAATTCAGAACTTTAGCATTTACTGTATAAATCCTACTTGGTTTGACTTTCCAAAATGCACACCTGTGTCTGTATACAATTGTATTTACCAATCCTGAGCCCACTTCCCCATCTGATCGAGAAGCCGCTGTAAATTTTGATAACTTTCTTTGCTATCAATGACATCTCCTAATTTTGCATTATCCACAAAATTACTCATCATGCCTTGTACATACACATCCAGATCATTCACATAACTAACAAATAATTAATGTCCCAGCACCGACCCCTGTGGCACACAACTGCTGCAATGCCTCCAGTGTGGACCCTTTGACAATGAGGCACTGCTTCAGTACTGAAGCTCTGACAGCACTGACTATCTGACAAAGAGGCACTCCCTCAGTCTGACATTCTCTCAGTGCTGCAATCTTGTGGCACTCCAACAAGTCCAACCCCTTTAGAATGAGACGCTGCCTTAAGATTGACCCTCTCACAATAATGCATCCAACAGTTCTGATCCTCTGGTCGTGTTGCATTACCTCAATACAGACCCTATACATGTGAGGCACTTCCTCAGTTCTCACCCGCTTACAATGAGGTGCGAACTCATTATTGACTCTCTGACGATACTGCACTCCAGCAGTTCTATCCCTCTGACAGTGCTTCAGTACTGGCCTGGAACAGCTAACAGGGTCTCATTTTCCTCATTGATAGTAGGACCTGCAGATGCTGGAGAATCTGAGATAACAAGGTGTAGATCGGTATGAACACAGCAGGCCAAGCACATCGGAGAAGCAGGAAGGCTGACATTTCGGGCCTGGACCCTTCTTCAGAAATGGGGGAGTGGAAGGGCGTTCTGAAATAAATAGGGAGACAGGGAGAGGCGGATAGAAAATGGATAGAGGAGAAGATAGGTGGAGAGGTGACAGACAGGTCAAAGAGGTGGGGATGGAGCCAATAAAGGTGAGTGTATGTGGGGAGTAAGGGAGGAGATAGGTCAGTCCAGGGAGGACGGACAGGTCAAGGGGGTGGTATGAGGTTAGTAGGTAGGAGATGGGGTTTGGGAAGATGGGGGAGGTGGCAGGAAGGACAGGTTAGGGAGGCGGGGACGAGCTGGGCTGGTTTTGGGATGCGGTAGGAGGAGGGGAGATTTTGAAGCTTGTGAAGTCCACATTGATACCATTGGGCTGCAGGGTTCCCAAGCGGAATATGAATTGCTGTTTCTGCAATTTTCGGGTGGCATCGTTGTGGCACTGCAGGAGACCCAGGATGGACATGTCGTCTGAGGAATGGGAGGGAGAGTCGAAATGGTTCGCGACTGTGAGGCGCAGTTGTTTATTGCGAACCGAGCATTTGTGTTCTAAAAAGCGGTCCCCAAGCCTTCGCTTGGTTTCCCCGATGTAGAGAAGGCCACAACGGGAAGAGCGGATACAGTATACCACGTTAGCAAATGTGCAGGTGAACATCTGCTTGATGTGGAAAGTCTTCTTGGGGCCTGGGTTCGGGTTGAGGGGGGAGATGTCGGGGCAGGTGTCACAATTCCTGCGGTTGCAGGGAAAAGTGCTGGGTGTGGTGGAGCTGGAGGGGAGTGTGGAGCGGACAAGGGAGTCACGAAGAGAGTGGACCCTGCGGAAAACAGATAAGGGCGGGGAGGGAAAAATGCCTTTGGTGGTGGGGTCGGATTGCAGATGGCAGAAGTGTCGGTGATTCTGCCAGACCTGCTGAGCTTTTCTCGCAACGATGTTTTTGTTCCTGATTTTGCTGCATCCGCAGTTCTTTTAGTTTTTACTGTCTTTTAGTGTTTATATACAGGGGGCTCTGTATTTCAGGGTTTATACACTGGGACTCCTGTGTTTTAGGGATTATGTACCGGGGCTGATGAAGTTGTTTTGAACATAATGGTTATTTCAGCGAGATAAGCATACCAGAAGGCTAAAATCTCACTTTCAGCAGATGACCTAACTTTTGATGCTGGTTAAATTAAAATTCTTATTTCAGCGAGTTAAGCACCTCAGAAGCCAAAAATCTGAACTTCCTCAAATGACACAATTTTTTATGTTGAGTTGACTAACATGCTCATTTCAGCGAGTTAAACACTTCAGAAGATCAAAATCTCAACTTCACTAAATGACGCGGCTTTTGATGATGTTTTGACTGACATGCTCATTTCAGCGAGTTAAGTACTTCAGAAGGCTAAAATCTCAACGTCACCAAATGACACAACTTTTGATGCTGGTTGGTTTAAAATGCTTATTTCAGCGAGTTAAGCTCTTCTGAATACCAAAACCTGAACTCCACCAAATGACTCTATTTTGACGATGGATTGACTAACATGCTTATTTCGGCGATTTAAGCACAACAGAAGACAAAAGTCTCAACGTCAACAAGTGACTTAATTTTTTATTCTGTTTTGACTGACATGCTTATTTCACTCATATCAGGACATCCGAAGACCGATATCTGAACTTCAAAGCATGAGTTAGCTTTTGATGTTGGTTTGAATGACATGCTTACTTCATTGAGATAATCACTTCAGAAGATCAAAATCTCAACTTCACCAAATGACTCAACTTTTGATGTTACTTTGACTAACGTGCTTATTTCAGCGAGATAAGCATATCAGAAGACTAAAATCTCAACTTCACCAAAGGACATAACTTTTGATACTGTTTGGACAAAAGATGCTTATTTCAGTGAGATGAACACTACAGAAGTCAAAAATCTCAACTTCAGCAAATGAATTCATTTTTGATGCTGGAAAGACTAAAACGCTTCTTTCAGTGAGTTAAGCACTTGAGAAGACTAAAATCTAAACTTCACCAAATGACACAATTTTGGATGTTAGTTTGACAAACATGCTTATTTCAGCGAGTTAAGCACTTCAGAAGATCAAAATCTCAACTTCACCAAATGACACAACTTTTGATGTTGTTTTGACGAACGTGCTTATTTCGGCGAGATAAGCATAGGGGAAGACAAAAATCTCAACTTCAACAAGACACTCAACATTTTTTGCTGTTTTCACAACATGCTTATTTCAGTGAGATAAGCACTTCAGAA
>NW_025977725.1:0-2010 GCF_021869965.1 Rhincodon typus | reverse complement strand
AAATTCAGAATTCAAAGATCTCAACTTCAACAAATGACTCAAAATTTGGAGTTGTTTGGAATAACATGCTAATTTCAGCGAGTTAATCACTTCAGAAGACCAAAATCTGAACTTCATCAAATGACTCACGTTTTGATGTTGGTTTGACGAACATGCTTATCTGAGTGAGATAAACGCTTCAGAAGTCAAAAATCTCAACTTCACCAAATGAGTTGGTTTTTGATGTTGGTTTGAATGACATGTTGATTTCTTTGAGATAAGCATGTCAGAAGGTCAAATTCTCAAATTCACCAAATGACTCAACTTTTGATGTTGGTTTGACTAACATGCATACTTGAGTGAGACAAGCACTTCTGAAGACAAAAATCTCAACTTCACCAAATGACTTAATTTTTAATACTGTTTTGACTAACGTGCTCATTTCAGTGAGCTAAGCACTTTAGAAAACCAAAATCTGAACTTGACCAAATGACTCAATTTTTGATGATGGTTTGACGAACAGGCTTATTTCAGCGATTAAAGAACGTCAGAGGCTAAAATCTCAAATTCACCAAATGACTCAACTTTCGATGCTTGTTGGAATAAAATGCTTATTCCATCGAGTTAAGCTCTTGAGTAGACCAAAATCTGAACTTCACCATATGACTCAGGTTTTGATGTTGGTTGGACTAACATGCTTACTTCAGTGAGACAAGCACGTCAGAAATCAAAAATCTCAACTCCACCAAATGACTCAACTTTCAATGTTGATTTGACTAACGTGCTTATTTCAGCGAGATAAGCATATCAGAAGACTAAAATCTCACCTTCAGCAGATGACCTAACTTTTGATGCTGTTTAAATTAAAATGCTTATTTCAGCGAGTTAAGCTCTGAAGAAGATCAAAATCTCAACTTCCCAAATGACTCAACTTTTGATGTTGTTTTGACGAACGGGCTTAATTTAGAGAGATAAGCATATCAGAAGACCAAAATCTCAATTTCACGAAGACACTCAACTTTTGATGCTGGTTTGACTAAAATGTTTATTTCAGTGAGACAACCATATCAGGAGACTAAAATCTCAACTTCACCAAAGGACCTAACCTTTGATGCTGATCTGACTGAAATTCTTGTTTCAGTGACATAAGCACTTCAGATGTCAAAAATCTCAACTTCACCAAATGATTTAATGGTTGATGCAGTTCAGACTAACATGCTTATTTCACTCTGATAAGCACTTCAGAAGACCAAAATCTGAACTTCACCAAATGACTCCAGTTTTGCTGTTGGTTCGATTAACATGCTCATTTGAGTCAGATAACCACTTCAGAAGACGAAAATCTCAACTTCACCAAATGACACAACTTTTGATGCTGGTTGGTTTAAAATGCCTATTTCAGCGAGTTAAGGTCTTCATTACCAAAACCTGAACTTCACCAAATGACTGTCATTTTGATGATGTTTTGACTAACATGCTTATTTGATTGAGCCAAGCATTTCAGAAGTCAAACATCTCAACTTCACCAAATGACTCAACTTCTGATGTTCTTTTGACGAACGTGCTTATTTCTGCGAGATAAGCACTTGAGAAGACATAAGTCTGAACTTCACCAAATGACGCAATTTTTGATGTTAGTTTGACTAACACGCTCATTTCAGCGAGTTAAGCACTTCAAAAGATCAAAATCTCAACTTCACCAAATGCCACAACTTTTGATATTGTTTTGACTAACGTGCTTATTTCAGCGAGATAAGCATATCAGAAGACTTAAATCTCAACTTCACCAAAGGACATAACTTATGATGCTGGTTTGACTAACCTGCTTATTTCAGTGAGATGAGCACGACAGATGTCAAAAATCTCAACTTCATCAAATGACTTGATTTTTGATGATGGTTAGACTGAAATGTTTATTTCAGTGACTTAAGCACTTGAGAAGACTGAAATCTAAACTTCACCAAATGGCTCAATTTTTAATGTAGTTTTCACTAACATGCTTATTTGAGTGAGATAACCACTTCAGAAGTA
>NW_025977724.1:0-6837 GCF_021869965.1 Rhincodon typus | reverse complement strand
ATTCCCTCAACTGATCCTCTGACAGTGCTACACTTCCTCAGTACTGACTCTGTGTTGTGAGGCCCTTCCTTCATTCTGACCGTCTTAAAATGAGGCGCGACCTCAGTATTGACCCTCTGACAATGTGGCACTTCCTCACAATTGACCTACTGACAATGGGGCACTCCCTCAGTGCGGACCCTTTGACAGAGGTTTGATATTGGGAGAGTACTGCACTGTGAACAGGTCAATATTAAGGGGATGCCGCATTCTCGATTGCCAATATTCAGGGAGTGCTGCACTGCTTGTGGTCCGATAATAAGGGAGTACTGCACTGGCAGAGAGTTCGCACCGAGGGAATGCTGCACTCTCAGTTTGTCAATATTAAAGTAGTATTTCACCCTCAGAAATTTGATATTAGGGGAGTGCTGCACTGTGAGCCGGCAAATATAAAAAGAATGCTACAATATCAGGGGGTCCATATTAAGGGAATGCTCCACTATCGAGGGTCAATATTGAGGAAGTGGTGTACTGTCGGAGGGCAACTATTAATGGACTACTGCAACTTCAGCGAGTGAGTGCTCAGGCAGAGCAGCACAGCAAAGGGTCAGTAATGAGAGAATGTTCCATTGTCAGAGGCTGAGCACTGAGGCAGTGCTCA
This sequence comes from Rhincodon typus, assembly GCF_021869965.1. NCBI lineage: Eukaryota > Metazoa > Chordata > Chondrichthyes > Orectolobiformes > Rhincodontidae > Rhincodon > Rhincodon typus. The sequence continues at coordinate 6,197 of NW_025977724.1, read as the reverse complement.
ATCAGAGAGTTAGTACTGAGGGAGTGCTGCATTGTCAGAGTATCATCACTGAGGGAGTACCACAATATCGGAGGGTCAATATGAAGCATATGCTGCACTGTCAGAGGGTCAATGATGACAGAATGCTGCGCTGTCAGAAGGTCAGTAATGAGGGAAAGCTGCATTGTCAGAGTGTCTTCACTGAGGGAGTGCCGCTCTGTTGAAAGGCCAATATTAAGGGAATGCTGCACTGTCAGAGGGTCAGCGTTAAGGGAGTGGCACACTAACAAAGAAGCACTGCCAGAGAGCTGACCCACTGACTATGAGGCACTCCCTCAGTACAATACACTCTGGAGTACTGATGACTGACCCTCTGACATACCGGTATTCCCCCAGCACGAACCTGAAAACTGACCCTTTGACAAGGCCATTTGAGAGAGATGTGCTCCCTTACTATTGAGCCTCTGATATTGGAGCAGTCCCTTAATATTGACCCTCTGACAGTGCAGCACTCTCCTAATATAGCCCTTCGGACAGGGCAGCTCCCTTTCAGTACTGGCCTCCCACAGGGCAGCACTCTCTCACCATTGACCCTCTGACAGTGCAGCACTCCCTTAATATTGATTCATAGAATCCCTACAGTGTGGAAACAGGCCATTCAGCCCAACAAGTCCACACCGCCCCTCCGAAAAGCATCCCACCCAGACCCATTCCCCTATCTTTCCCATGCCTAACCCGAACATCCCTGGGCACTGTAGGCAATTTAGCATAGCCAATCCCCCTCGCCTTCACATCTTTGGACTGTGGGAAGAAACCGGAGAACACACAAACCCGCACAGACACGGAGAATGTGCAAACTCCACACAGACGGTCGCCCAAGGGTGGAATCGAACCTGGGTTCCTGGCGCTGTGAGGCAGCATTGCAAACCACCGAGCGACCGCGCCACCCTATCTTGAATTTGTGGCAGTGGAAAACCCCTTTAAAATTGACCCTAGCACTCCATTAATATTTGCCTTCTGACAATGCAGCTCTTCCTCAGTACTGACACTACAGCAGTGCAGCACTCCCCTAAATCCTGTCAGAGAGTCAATACTAAGAGAATGCTGCACTGTTCGAGACAGTACTGAGGGGAGCTGCACTATCAGAGGTTCAAAGGTATGCTGCATTGTGAGAGGGTCAGTCATGCAGGAATTATGCACTGCCAAGGGGTCAACAATGAAGAAGAGCTGCGCTGTCAGTGTAAAAGGGTCAGAACTGAGTCAGTGCCTCATGATCAAAGGATCAATGCTGAGCCGGTGTCTCATTGTAAGGTGTTCAGAATTGAGTCAGTCCTGTGGTAGTGCAGCACTCTCAGAGGGCCAGTACTGAGGGAGAGCATCATTATCAGCGGGTCAGTACTGAGTGTGTGCCTTGTTGTAAGTGGGTCACTTCTGAGGCAGTATGTCAATGGTGAATGGTCAGTCCAGAGTGAGTACTTTATTGTCAGATAGTCAATGCCAGGGAGTGCCACCTTCCCGGTCAGTATTGAGGTAATGCCTCATTGTAAGGAGGTCAGAATTGAGGGAGTGGCAGACATATAGAGGGTCAGTACTTGAGGAGAACTTTATTATCAGAAGGTCAATACTAATGGAGTGTCACATTGTCAATGGTTCAGTACTGAGGAATCACCTCATTATCAGAGTGTCAGTCCTGAGGCAGTACCTCATTGTCAGAAGGTCGGTGCTGAGGCAGTGCCACATTCTCAGAGGATCAATATTAAGGTTTAAAATTGAGGTAGTGTTATCTGATTATGTCACTCTGACAATGAGGCACTCCCTCAGGAGTGAGACTCTGACAATAAGGCATTTTCTCAGTTCTGAATCTCTGACAAGGAAGCACTCCATCAGTGCTCACCCTCTAACAGTGCTTCAATCCCTCAGTATGGACCCTCTATCAAACAGGCACTCGCTGAGTACTGACCCTCTGATAGAGCTGCAATAGCTTACGACTGATTTTCTAATCATGTGCCTCCTACCCCATTTCTAAATCTATTACATTGAGGCACTGCCTCAGAACTGACCCACTGGCTATAAGGCAGTCCCTCAGTACTGACCCGCTGATCATGAGGCTGTCCCTCAGGAATCACCCTCTAACTGTGAGTCACTCCCTTAATTCTGATCCTCTTGGCTCTTCCTCAGTATTCACCCACTGATATAGAGGCACTGCCTCAGAATTGACATGCTGACAATGGGGCACTTGCTCAGGACAGACCCTCTGATAGAGCTGCATTTTTGATATTAGGGCAGTGCTGCACAACGAGCAGGTCAGTATTAAGGGTGTGCCGCACTGTCAGCGCACCAATATTAGGGGAGTGCCACACTGTCAGAGGGTCACTACGAATGGAGTGCTGCACTTTTGGTGAGTGAGTACTGCGGCAGTGCAGCACAGCAAAGGGTCAGTAATGAGAGAATGCTCCATTTTCAAAGATTCAGTTCAGAAGAAATGCTTAGTCAGGGAGTAATTTCTGAGGGAGTGCTGCATTGTCAGGATTTCACACGGAGGGAGAATCACACAATCAGAAGTCCAATATTAAAGAAATAGTGCACTGTTGGAGGGTTGATATAAAGGGAGTTTTGCACTGTCAGAGGATTAATGATGTGGGAGTGCTGAAATATCACAGAATCAGTCCTGAGAGAGTGCTGCACGTTCAGAGAGGTAGTACTGAGGGAGTGCTATAATGTCAGAAGATTGATATCAAGGGAACGTTGCACTGCCGAAGGATCAGTAGTGCAGTACTGTCAGAAGGCCAATATTGAGGGACTTCTGTGTCAGTGGGTCAATATTACGGAATTGCTACACTATCAGCGTATCAATGTCAGACGGTCAGCACTGAGGGAGTGCTACACTGTTGGAGGGCCAATGTTGTAAGTGTGCGATACTCAGAGGATCATCTTGTTTGAGTTCTGCACTGTCAGTAGTTCAATTGTAAGGGAGTGCCACACTGGCAGTGGGTTAATATTAAGGAAGTGCTGCACTGTCAGAGGATGAAAGATGAGGGAGAGTTTCCCTTGCGGGGTTGAGTACTGAAAGAGAACAGCCCGTCAGGGGATCAATATTAATGTTGTAGAGTCAGTTAAGAGGGAGTGCTGCACTGTCGGAGGGTCAATAAGAAGCATGTCGCGACACTATCAAGGAGTCAATGATGACAGAATGCTGCACTCTCAGAAGAGCAGTAGTGAGGGAAAACTGCATTGTCACAGTGTCTTCATCAAGGAAGTGCCACTCTGTCAGAAGACCAATATTAAGGGAGTGCTGCACTGTCACAGTGTCAATATTAAGGGTGTGCTGCACTAACAGAGGGTCAGTGATGATTGAGTGCTTAACTGTTGCCGAGCCAGTACTGAGGGAATCCTGAGTTGTTACAGTGTCATCATTGATGGAGTGCTGCACTGTTGAAGGGCAGATATTAAAGGAGTGTGACACTGTCAGAGTGTCATTATTAAAGGTGTGCCACATTATCAAAGGTTGAGTAATGAGGGAGTGCAGCACTGTCGGAGGGTCAGCACTGAGGTGGGCTGTACTGTCAGATAGTCAATATTAATACAGTGCTTCACTTTCAGGTGTTTGATATTAGGGGAGTGCTGCACTGTGAGTTGGTCAATATTAAGGGAATGCTGAAACTGTCAGTGAATTGATGCTAAGGGTGTGCAACACTGTCGGAGGGAGTGATGGACTGTCAGAGTGTCATCACTGAGGGAGTTCCACACTGACAGAGGGGTAATATTAAGGGTGTACTGCAGTGTCACTATTGATGGAGTGCTGCACTGGGGGTGCCTCAATACAGCAACCCCTCAGTGCTGACCACGCTCAGTGCAGCAATCCCTCAGTGCAGCACTCCCTCAGTACTTACCCCATCACTGCGACCTCCCATCAGTGCTGGACGCCCTCAGTGCAGCACTCACTCTCTGCTGACCCCCTTCAGCGCTGACACCTCTCAGTGCTGAGCCCACTCTGTGCAGCACTCCTTCAGTGTTGACCCCAAGCTATGCAACACTCCATCACTAATTACCTCATCAGTTCTGACCTCCCTTCAGTGCTAGCCGCCCACAGTGCTGCACTCCCTCAGTGCTGACCCGCTTCAGTGCTGACCCCGCTCAGTGCAGCACTCCCTCATTGCAGCACTCGCTCAGTGCTGACCCCACTCAATGCTGACCCACCCTCGGTGATGATCCCCTCAGTGCAGCACTCCCTCAGTGCAGCAATCCCTCAGTGCTGACACCCTCAGTGCAGCATTCCCTCAGTGCTGACATCCCTCAGACAGTCTCACAGCACTGACCCTCCCGCAGACCCTCTCAGCTGACACCCCACAGTGAAGCAGTCCCTCAGTGATGACCCGACGCAGAGCAGCAGTCCCTCAGTGCAGCATTCCCTCAGTACTGACAGCTTCAGTGCTGACCTCCCTTCAGTGCTGACCACCTTCAGTGCTGACGCCCCAACAGTGCAGCTCCCCCTCAGTACTCACCCCGTCAGTGTTGACCTCCCTTCAGTGCTGGCCGGCTTCAGTGCAGCACTCCCTCAGTGCTGATCCCCCTCTGCACAGCACTCCCTCAGTGCACAACTTACTCACTTCTGACCCTATCAGTGCTGACATCCCTTCACTGCTGACTACCTTCATTGCTGACACCTCTAAGTGCAGACCCCACTCTGTACAGAACTCCCTCAGTGCAAAGCTTCCTCACGACTGACCTCCCTTCAGTGCTGACACCCCCTCAGTGCTGACCCCACTCAGTGCTGACCGCCCTCTGTGCAACACTCCCTCAGTGCTGACACTCCTCAGTTCTGACACCCCTCAGTGCTGACACCCCTCAGTGCAGCACTCCCTCAGTGCTGAATCCCCTCACTGAAGCACTCCCTCAGTGCTGACACCCTCAGTGCTGACACCCTCAGTGCCGCACTAAGTGGGGCCTGCACTGAGGCAGTGCTGCACTGAGAGGGGTCAGCTTTGAGGGAGTGCTGCACTAAGGGAGTACTGCACTGAGGGAGTACTTCACTGAGGGGGTGCCAGCACTGAGGTGGGTCAGCACTGAGGTCGTTAGCACTGAAGAGGGTCAGCGCTCAGGGAGTGCTTCACAGAGCCGGGTCAGCACTGAGGGAGTGCTGCAGTGGGGCGTGAGCACTGTGGTAGTGCTGCACTGAGGGGTGTCAGCATTGAGAGGGGTCAGCACTGAAGGGAGGCCAGCACTGATGGGGTCAGTACTGAGGGAAAGCTGCACTGAGGGAGTGCTGCTCTGTGTGGGGACATCACTGAGGGAGTGCTTCACTGAGGGGTGTCACCTGTGAGGGTCTGTGGGAGGGTTATTGCTGTGAGACTGTCTGAGGAATGTCAGCACTGAGGGAATGCTCCACTGACGGTGTCAGCACTGAGGGAGTGTTGCAGTGAGGGGATTCAGTACTGAGGAATGCTGCACTGACGGGTGTAAGCACTGAAGGGTGTCGGCACTGAGGGAATGCTGCACTGCGGCGGGTCAGCACTGAGGTGGGTCAGCACTGAGTTCGTTAGCACTGAAGAGGGTCAGCACTCAGGGAATGCTTCACAGAGCGGGGTCAGCACTGAGGGAGCGCCAGACAGAGGGGGATCAGCACTAAGGAAGTGCTGCTCTGAGTCAGGACTGAAGGGAGGTCAGCACTGACGGTTTCAGTACTGTGGGGCTGCTGCACTGAGCGGGGTAAGCATTGAGGGAGTGCTGCACTGAGGAGTGTCAGCACTGAGGGAGTGCTGCACTGAGGGGTTCAGAATTAAGGGTGTGCTCCGCTGAGAGTGTCAGAATTGAGGTGGGGCTGGGGTCAGCACTGAGGGAGAGCTGAACTTTTAGATTTCAATACTAGTGTGTCCTGCACTGTGAAACGGTCAATATGAAGGCAGCATTGCAATATCAGAGAGGCAATGATGAGTGTATGCTGCACTGCTAAAGGATTAAAATTGAAGGGGTGCTCCATGGTCAGAGAGCAAATAACAAGGGAGCATGGCATTCTCACAGTGTTATTGCTGAGAGAATACCAGAATGTCGAAGGGTCAATACTGTGGCAGAGATGGACTGTCAGAGAGTCAGTCATCCGAGAGTACGCACTGTTGGAGAGTCAGTACTGAGGGAGTGCCTCATAATCAGAGCGTCAGTTGTCTGGCAGTGCTTGTTTGTTCGTTTACCACTCCCTTAATGCTGACCCTGTGACACTGCAA
>NW_025977723.1:0-6837 GCF_021869965.1 Rhincodon typus | reverse complement strand
GATGAACACAGCAGGCCAAGCAGCATCATAGGAGCAGAGAGGCTGACATTTCGGGCCTAGACCCTTGAAGGTGCTAGACCCTATGATGCTGCTTGGCCTGCTGTGTTCATCCAGCCCTGCACCTTGTTGTCTCGCATTATCCTAGCCATCATCAGTTCTGAGGAAGGTTCACTCAACCAATAACATTAAATCTGATTTCTCTTCACAAATCCTGCCAGACCTACGAAGCTTTCTCAGCAATTTCTGTTTCTATTTTCTGATTTATAGCATCTGCAGTTCTTTTGGTTTTTATTTCAAAAATGTATTTCATTGCAGAATATGTGATACACAGCAGAAAAATACAAGACATTAATTCCTCCTCCCACCTTATACAGTATTTTGCTTTTCTTTTTATGTGAATTTAGCTGCTTAAGTATAAGGTTGATTCTGCTGATTTGTGCTTTTCACTTATTTCTAAAAACTAAGTATCATTACAGTAAAGTGTAAAGCATAGGGAATCCAGAGTAATTAATTTACAAATTAAACCAAATATGATAATGATAGCAGGATGGGTGAGGTGTCGCTGCTGTAACATGTGTAAGCTGCTGAACAAGGAACTGGATGAAGGAGCAGTGAGGGGGAGGTGATGGCCTAGCGGTATTATCGCTGGACTGTTAATCCAGAAACCCAGATAACATTCTGGGACCCAGGTTCGAATCCTGCCATGGCAGATGGAGGAATTTGAATTAAATACATATTTGAAATCAAGAGTTTAATGATGACTGTGAATCCATTGTTGATTGTTGCAAAAGCCCATCTGGTTCACTAATGTCCCTTTAGGGAAGGAAACTGCCATCCTGGCCTACATGTGACTCCAGATCCACAGCAATGTGGTTGACTCTTAACGGCCCTCAGGGCAATTAGGGATGGGCAATAAATGCTGTCTAGCCAGCAATGCCCTCATCCTGTGAACAAATAAAACTGAGGGCATTGTTGCTAAGTTTGCAAGTGACATAAAGATTGGTGGAGGGACAGGTGGTGTTGAGGAAACAGGGAGGCTGCAGAAGGACCTTGACAGGCTAGGAGATTGGGCAAAGAGGTGGCAGATGGAATACAATGTGGGGAAGTGTGAGGTTATGCATTTCAGTAGGAAGAACAGAGGCATAGATTATTTTCTAAATGGCTAAAAGCTTCAGAAATCTGAAGCACCAAGAAACTTGAGAGTTTCAGTTCAGGATTCTCTTAAGACTAACATGCAGACTCAGTTGGCAGTTAGGAAGGCAAATGTAATGTTAGCATTTTTTTCAAAAGGGCTAGAATGCAAGTGCAGAGATAAGTTGCTGAGGTTGTGTAAGACATTGGTCAGACTGCATTTGGAACGTTGTGAGCAGTTTTAAGTCCTGTATCTAACGAAGGATGTGCTGGCCTTGGAGGTGGTCCACAGGAGGTTTACAACAATGGTTCTGGGGCTGAAGGCCATGACACATGTGTGATTGAGAACTCTGGGTCTGTACTCAATGGAGATTAGAAGGATGAGGAGGCACCTGATTGAATCTTACAGAATACTGGAATCCCTGGAAAGAGTGGAAATGGAGAAGATGTTTCTACTAGTAGGAGAGGCTAGGAAATGTGGGAACAGTCTCAGAGTGAAGGGATGACCCTTTAGAACAGAGATGAGGAGAAATTTCTTCAGCCAGAGGGTGGTGAATCTGTGGAATTCATTGCTGCAGAGGGCTATGGAGGCCAAAACATTGAGTGTATTTAAGACAGAGATAGATAGTTTCTTGATTTGTAAGGGAATCAAGGGTTATGGGGAGAAGGAAGGACAATGGGGTTGAGAAATTTTAGAGCCATGATTGAATGGCAGAATAGACTCAGAGGGCTGAATAGCCGAATTCTGTTCATATATCATAGAATAGAATCCCTACAGTGTGGAAACAGGCCCTTGGGCCCAACCAGTCCACACCGACACTCAGAGCATCCCACCCAGACCCACCCACCTAATTGACACATCCCTGAACACTATGGGCAATTTAGCATGGCCAATCCACCTAGCCTGCACATCTTTGGACTGTGGGAGGAAACCGGAGCACCCGAAGGAAACCCACGCAGAATGTGCAAACTTCACACAGACAGTCACCCGAGGGTGGAATCGCACCCGGGTCCCTAGCGCTGTGACGCAGCAGTGCTAACCACTGAGCCACCATGCCACCCCTCATCTTATGGTCTTAAAGATACCAACGTGGTCCAGAGTGAACACATTGGGAGTAAATGATTATAACTCTAAGTTGAGGAGCTGAAGCTGCTGACATTGTGACACATCATGAGAGGAGGAAATGAGCCAGATGCCCTGTTCCAGATAGTGGTCACTTCCCTCATACTGGGTAATTCAAAATTGTACTGTGACTGGGGGACAGGAGGACATGACTTCAGGTAAAGCAGTTGTAAGGAACCAGGGAGCTTCAACTGAGGAGCCTCAGGCCCTGCAATTATCAAAAACATTAACTCTGATTTTTCTCCACAGGTGCTTTCAGACCTGCTGAGCTTTTTCAGCAATTTCTGTTCTTGTTTCTGGTCTCCAGTATCAACAATTCTTTGGCCCTTGATTATCCTATAGCAGAATCAAGTTAGTGTTCCTCAATAGTTAACTTTTGGTTATAAAAAAATTCCATTTACACTCTAGGGGTTCCTGACTAGAGTAGATTAGGCTGTAGTTCTGGAAAGACTTATTAACCTAGTTATTTTTCTTTCAACTCCTTCACAGATGTAACCAACACCCATATGTCACTATTTTGAAATTCAAACTCTAAAAATGAACAGATAAAAACATAAACTGGTGTCACTCTGATATAATTCCTTTCTGATGTGGTCACTACAGCACCTCTTAATCTGAAGGTGTAATTCGGATATCCCTGCAGCGTTCAGTCAGGGGGCTGCCATGTGGGGGCACCACGCCAGTCAGGTCAGCTGTGGTAAGTGTGGGTGTTGGTGGTTAGTGAGGCTCAGGACTGGACGGGACACACTGGAATGTTGCCTCAATAGTTGGCATTGCCACAGAGTGTCCAAAGGACCCACCCCTGTGTCTTCAGGGAAGCTGTGAGTGCACCCCAGGTAACCTTCCCCTGTTGCACAGTGCCCATCTGCTGCTGGAAAAATACAAGTAGTGTTTAAGGGAGGACGTTAATTGGCCAGTTAACTGGGTCAATTGGTCTCTAGGTAACAGGGCAATCCTATACCTTCAACCCCGCTGACAAAATACCAAGATCATGGATTCTCTATCCCACTTGCCTTTTTGTTCAATGCTATACCCAGGTGCCTCACCTTCGCAACCCACCATCTCTCGGCCCACCCCCAAAGCTCAGGTAAAATCCAGCTCGGGTCTCTGCTTAGCGCTTCATGTGGATGTTGCCTTTCAGTCATGGGCAGATACTGTCAACTTTCCTGTACTTTAGCTAATGCCTGAATCAAGGCGAGGAATTCTGGAGCCTACAGAGGGAGGGTTGACAGAAACAAGACAACTTATTGGTGGGGCTGTGCTGCTATGATTGATGACCCTCTCCATCACTGTCCTGTTGTTGGGACAATGAGCTGGGGTTGGGAGGGGGTTCTGCATGTGGAGAGATAAGGCAACAAAGTCATTTCTTTTCCTTTCCTTCTCCACATGATTGGGTAGAGGCCAGTGTTGTTGTATGACTCTAACAGCTTGGCTGGGATAATTACTAACTCAGGCAAATCAAAATAGAAACTGCTGAAAACAGTACAACAGCGCAGCTGACATCTATTGAGATTAATCAGTCTAGTGCTAGAATCAGAATGGTGGTAAATCAAACACAGGCCTGCAGTGTCTCCAAAGCAATGAAACAGAATCTGGGGAATTTCACTCTTGTGGCAGAGTGGTAGTGTCCCTATTCCTGGACCAGGAAGCCTATGTTCAAGTCTCACCTGCTCCAGAGGTGTGTAATAACATCTGTGAACAGGCTGATTAGAAAAAGAAGTCAATTTAAAAAAAATTAAGTGGTTTAGGCATGGGAAATGCTAATGCACGAGGAGTTGGGTCTGGGTGGGATGGTCTTTGGAGGGTTGGTGTGGATTCAATGGGATGAATGGCCTGCTTCCACACTGTAGGGATTCTATGATTCTAATTGCACTCTTGTGACACAGTGGTCGTGCCCTTACCTCCAAGCCAGGAGACCTGAGTTCAATTCCCTCCATGAGTCAAAACATCTCTAAACAGGTTCATTTGAGGGAAAGGAATCCTAACTAAGGAAAGGGCTCCTGCGGCACAGTGATACAATCCCTACCTCTGAGCTAGAAGGGCTAGGTTGAAGTCCTACTTAGTCTGGATGTATGTCATAACATGTCTGATCTGGTTGATTAAAGAATAATTTGCCTGCATCCTGGGAATCCGGAAGGTGACCTAAAAGGGAAAACTAATGAGTGATATGTACTGGTCAAATTGGTATACTTCAAAATGGAGGAGTGTGCATTTATCTTTAAGTATTGCATTTTTAAGAAAGGGAAAAGAAAAATGTCTAGGGATGAGGGAAGACAGTATAGGCACAGAAGGAAGTGAAAACTCTGCATTATGTTTAAATACACAACAGCAAATGGCTGCAGTAGCATTAACCCTAAGCAATAGGCAGCAAAATGAAAAATAAAAACACAAATTTAGGGAATAGTTGAGCTGGCGATATAGAAACAGCTCTCCAAATCTGTTACCAAGGAAGACACTCTGGGGCTGTTGGGGAGGTGATGGCCTAGTGGTACTTTTGCTGGACTGTTAATCCAGAGACCCAGATAACATTCTGGGTCTGGGTCACTTCTGAGGAAGGGTCACAGGACCCAGAACATTAACTCTGTTTTTTCCTTCACAGATGCTGCCAGACCTGCTGACCTTCTCCAGCAACTTTGTTTTTGTTCCTGATTTACAACATCCGCAGTTCCTTCGGTTTTTTTTTAACATTCTGGGGACCCGGGTTCGAATCCCACCATGGCAGATGGTGAAATTTGAATTCAATAAAATATCTGGAGTTAAGAAAATAATAGTGACCATGAATCCATTGTCAATTGTCAGAAAAATCCATCTGGTTCACTAATGTCCTTTAGGGAAGGAAACTGCCATCCTTACCTGGTCTGGCCTACATGTGACTACACACCCACTGCAATGTGGTTGACTCTTAACTGGCCTCTGGGCAATTCGGGATGGGCAATAAATTCTGCCTGGCCAGCAATGTCCTCCTCCCTTGAATGAATAAAGGAAATAAAAGCTAACTTGTTGAGCATCAAGGCATTAATCTCTTGTAATCAGCTGCTGCTGGGAAGGATTTGATTTAATTTATTGTAGTCACATGTACCTAAGTACAGTGAAAAGTAGTACAGGCAGATCATAGGGTGCTTAGACGTTGTGAGTCATACAGGTTACACTGCACAGGAGGTTCTCAGAACAAGATCATTTGAAGTTAGAACAGTCCATTCATCAGTCTAATAATGACAGGGAAGAAGATGTTCTTGAACCTTTTTGTGTATGTGTTCAAGCTTCTGTATCTTCGCCAGACAGTATATGTTGGAAGACAGCATTACCAGGATGGGACGGGTCTTTGATGTTGTTGGCAGCCTTTCCGTGGCAATGAGACGTGTAGATGGAGTCCATGGATGAAAGGTTGGCTTCCGTGATAGTCTGGGCTGTGCACTCAACTTTCTGTAGTTTCTTACTGTCCTGGGCAGAACAGTTGCCATACCAGACCGATATGCACCCGGATAGAATGCTTTCTATGGTGCAAATGCAAAAGTTGGTGAGGGTCCTTTTGGTCATGCCAAATTTCATGCGCTGCCTGAGGAAGAAGAGGCGTTGTTGTAACTTCTTGACTGTCGCATCTACATGGTAAGTCCAGGCCAGGTTGCCCGTTAGATGTGACACATATATGCCTGATGCCAGATTTCCAAAGTAATTGATCTACCCGGAGCTCCGTCATAACCAGAGGCTCCCAGGAGACAGCAGAAATGCTATAGGGATATCCACAAAGCCTTCTTGAAGAAGTCAAACATTTTCACTGACGCATCGTCTGTGACCCACCAAAATAGTGGTCACCCTTTTGAGAATCTACCAATTACATCAAGCAAATTTGTTTAGAGATGTGGAGGGGTGGGGTGAGGCTTTAGAGGGAGTTTACAAAAACCTTCCCACCCAAACAACTCATCTACCTCACCCTTCGAGGGCCATCTACCCCTCATGCAGGGTTTGGGTGGGATGCTCTTCTACCTGAGAGACAAAAATGATCGTGAGCATCTCCTGGTGGAGGGAGGGTAGATTACTTGGATAAGTCTTGATGCATATTGACATAAAGGCCAGAGTACTGCAAGGTGCACAACACAATGATGAGATCCTGATCCTCTGGTTCGCTTGGAGATATGTTGGAGCTACGTAGGAGGCTAAAGGTGGAGTGGCCAGACTGGAAGTGAAGTACGAAAATGAGGAAATTTAATAGAGATGATCAAAGCATTGAGGGGACTACACAGAGTTAAGAGGGAGAAGCTTCCCATTGATAGAAGGAAACCAAAGGATACAAATTTAAGATGACTGCCTGAAGAAACAATGGTGACACGAGGAAAAAAATCCATGTTGCAATAACTTGTTGGAATCTGGAATGTTTCAGGATGTGGTGGAGTCAGTTCAATCACTGCTTTCAAAAGGGATTTGGGTCACTAACAGAAGAGGTAAAATTTCAGAGATAGTAGGAACTGCACATGCTGGAGAATCTGAGATAACAAGGTGTAGAGCTGGATGAACACAGCAGGCCAAGCAGCATCAGAGGAGCAGGAAGGCTGACGTTTCGGGCCTACACCCTTCTTCAGAAAAAG
>NW_025977722.1:0-6837 GCF_021869965.1 Rhincodon typus | reverse complement strand
CTGTCCATCCTCCCTGGACTGACCTATCTCCTCCCTACCTCCCCACTCACACTCACCGTTACTGGCTCCATCCCCACCTCTTTGACCGGTCTGTCTCCTCTCCACCTATCTTCTCCTCTATCCATCTTCTATCCGCCTCCCCCTCTCTCCCTATTTATTTCAGAACCCCCTTCCCCTCCCCCATTTCTGAAGAAGGGTCTAGGCCCGAAACGTCAGCCTTCCTGCTCCTCCGATGCTGCTTGGCCTGCTGTGTTCATCCAGCTCTACACCTTGTTATCTCAGATTCTCCAGCATCTGCAGTTCCTACTATCTCCAGGAGTAAATTGATGCCCCTTTCCAATAAATGTGAACTGGATGAAGTCGCAATTTGTTGACTGTAAATTTGTTGTTGTTCGTAAAGCAAGTAGTTCTTGTTTGGTTCCAGAAGCAAATGCAGCTTTTCTGTTTGTTCTATCTTCTGTTTTTCTTGTCATTTAATAAAAGTGAATTTTAACAACCGTTTGAAGGCATTCCAACTCATGAGGCTCCCACAAGGTGTCATGCAATGCTGGGTATTACAGAAACAGTAGTGGTGATAAGGATGGGTACTGTCTGTAGCTTCATTCTTGTAGCTGCAGTTGCAGTGACATTCAGCTGGACGGGTGATGATTTATAGTGTGAATATAATTCGGAATGTGATATTCTGCTCGTAATGAAGTATCACCCCAACCACTGTTGTGTCCTCAGAAGCATTTCTTTTTCGATTCCTTCCCACTAGTGTTTAATGAAGGATTATTGTTGGCTGGCAGCATTTGACCCTGGTGCCAGCTGGGGTTAAAGCAAGAATCTTGGAAGGTCTTGGCAGCAGCAAACATTTTCATTACTGGGTGAGCACAAGGGAGTGTGAGAATGGCATCATCGAGCTGTGGTAGACATCTACTGAGAGGAGCAGCGGAGAACCGTGTGAGGTAACTCACTGGAGCTTACAAAAGGGAAGCCATCATGAAACTCCCTGAAATTATCACTAAGTTAGATTTTGGGAAAGGTCAGCCCTACATTTTCAACTTTAAAAATATAATCGTAATGATTAAAAGCTCCTTTTTTAATTTATTGGTCTTCATTAAAAATTATAAAATTCCAAAGCCAAATGTGAACATAACATGTTTGGCATTTGATCTTGGACTTCCCCTGCATCTTGGAGTATTTGAATATGTTTCTCATTAACTAATCTCTTTTCAAACAAAATTCTGCAAACTTGAAATACGCTGTGTTCTACAAAGGAATGGGAATAAACAATGTATCATCAAAAACTTTAATTTATCACTCACTGAGAGCAGGAACAGCTACAACATATCAACTGGGTGCAAACAAGTTGATGCAAAAGCAGTCTCTTCAAATATAAGCCTCATTTGCGGTCACATGGATGCAATTAACTGCCTTAATAAATGTCTGGTTTGTGGTCTCTGAAGTCATATCCTAATATAGCTTGTTATCCAAAAACATGTGCTTTGAAGCCTGTATGCACACGTCCTCAAAAGCTAACATTTTCATAGCTACTTTTCCAAAAACGACCATTTTTATTTGTCCTTGATTAACAAGGATGCTTGTCCTGTGATGCAAGCAATGGGCCCAATCTGACCCACACAGGCATGTCATAGGCTAGTCACCTGGGTGTTAAACATCTTTGTAATTGCTTTGTGCAGACGATGCTTGATCCACCAAGTAAAAACACAAATGCAACTTCCTCATTCCAGACCCTCTTCTATTAACTGACATTTTTTTTCTCTGAACAAATTGAAGTCTATCATATTAAGTAGAAAAACTGGCTGGAAAAATTGGGAAGACATAGGATGCAGCAAGGTTGAAAATAGAGTCATTGGCATCGAATCAGTACTATCGGCTGACTCACATCAGAATCGGTTTACACGTTCTAGCTTGGCTGTTTCAGAGTGGGGTTAAGAGGCAACACCGTGGCTGTCAGTCTGAGGTCACATATAAGCCCATTGTTACAGCCACGTGAGAAGAGGTGATCAGATCTCTCCCTCTCAGTTGGTCACAGCAATTTTTTAAAAATTTCTTTTCAGCAGGTAGCTGTCACACTTCAATTAAAATTAGTTGACCAGATCAAGAATGAAGGAAAGTCAATTCTAATGTGAGATTGTAGAGTTTTATAATTTCCTTTGCCTGAGAAAAACATGCCATCAAACAAATACACACAGAGGTAATAAGCCTATGAAGAAGGTGGGGAAGGGATGCTTGTACAGACAGGAAGGTCCAGGCAGTTGTGGTTAAAGTTTTTAAAGAGATCTTGAGTTGCAAGATTAAATCCTGGGTCCCAACTGTTAAGCTTTTGTATTGCTTGTTCGGGGATGGCAAAGCTCCCTATAAGCTTGGTTTCTCAGTAAACAGTGGTTTTCCATGTGGTTTCATTCATCAGTGCTGTTTTCTTAGAAAGAGTCCTCTACCCATTCAACAGACCTCACCTGTCTCCAAAATGCTTCCTCCACCTGGACCCCTCTCTCTAGCCTCTTACCCTCTCGTGATCTTTTCATCGAGAACTGTTGCTGTCACAGCAGCCACCTTAACTTCTCTATACCTCTCATCCATTTTAACATGTCTTTCTCTGATTTTGCTACATTCATTCACTCAGGTCTAGCCTTGATTTTGTTATCAAACCTGCCGACAAGGGTGGCATTGTTGTCACCTGGCATACTGACCTCTATCTTACAGAAGCTGAGCACCAACATACCAATCTCCTCGCAGATGATGAACCCCCACAACTGAATATCAAGCCTTTCTTTCCAGGACCGTCACTGATCTCTTCTGCCCTGGAGATGTTCCTTTGACAGCTTCCCAAGTCTTAGCCCCAAATTCCAAACAGCCTATTTCTACCTTTTTCCCAAATCCTCACAAGGGACAGCCCCAGCAGGCCCATCATTTTAGCCTGTTCATACCATATTAAATTTATTTCATAGAATCATAGAATCTCTAGACTGGCCTGAGATTATGTCCTCTGGTCCTAGACTCTCCCAGGGTTGAAAACTATCTCTCATCATCTCCCCTATCACACCTCCTAAGAATCCTATATGTTTCCATAAGGTCATATCTTATTCTTCTAAATTTCAATGAGTACAAGCCCAATCTACTCAACCCCTCCTCATAAAGTCCCTCCTTACCAAGGATCGACCAAGTGAACCTTCTCTGAACTGCTGCTGATGCCAGCATATCTTAACTTAGATAAGGGGATCAAAACTGCTCACGGTATTCTAAGTGTGTTTTGAGTGGTGCTTTGTACAGTCTTAGAAGGTGTCCCTATTTTTGTTCTCCATTCCCTTTGAAATGAAGGCCAAAATTCCATTTCCTTTCCCTATTACCGACTGAACCTGGATGTGAACATTTTGTGATGCATGTACGGTCTCCTAAATTCATTTCTCTCAACTTAAATAACATTTGCTCATCTATTCTTCCTGCCAAAGTGCATAAACTCGTATTTTTCCACATTATGTTTCATCTTCCAAATTTTCCACTCACTTAATCTGTCTATATCCCTCTGTAGACTGTGTATCATCCTCAGCATTTGTCTTCCTACATATTTTTGTTATCTGCAAACTTGGCTGTAGGACATTTACTTCCTTCATCTAAGTCATTAATATAGATTGTTAATAACTGTGGCCCAGTACTGATCCCTGTGACATTCTGCTAGTTACTAAATCTCCTGCATGATGCCGCCATATCTTCCCTTCCTCTCTCCTGTCAGCATACTGAAGAGAATACTCACTCTGTGACACCCTGGTCTGCTCTTCTGTCACCCCCAACATCTCATTCCTTCTGCTGTGGCACCTTCCTATGCAATCACTGGAGATGGTAACACTGTTCCTTTTCTTTCCTCCCTCCTCCCGATCCAAGGCTCCAAACACTCCTTCCAGGTTTACTAGGACTTCGTTCAATCCAGTTCATTGCAATCATTGCTCATTATGCAGCGGCTCCTGCAGTGGAGAGACTAAATGCAGACTGGGTGACCACTTTGTAGAACACCTACACTCTGTCCATGAACTCGACTCCGAGCTTTCAGTCATTTGCCACCTCAATACATTCTCTTGCTCTGGTGTTCACAAGTCTCTGTCTCCTAGACCTGCTGCAATGTTCCAGAGAAGCCGAACGCAAACTGATGAAGCAGCACCTCATATTTCACTTTGACACTTGCAGCCTTCTGGACTCAAAGTTCAACAACTTCAGACCATGAACTTTGTCCTTAATTCTTACATGTTCTTTTCTCCCCATGTCCATATCTAGTTTTTGCTTTCAGTCAGAGCCCATCTTCATTCTGCTACTAATGCCTGCTCACAATCGATTCTCTGCATTCTTTACAACTTTTGTCTTTTGTTCTATGACATCTTTGATCCCTAATCTGTTTCACCTTCTAAACTTTCCTTGACCTTCCTTTCTTATCACATCGTACCTTCGTCAGCAATAGATAATTTACCAATTATCCACCTGCCTTCAGTTCTGAAGTAGAGTCTAATTGGGCTCAAAACAAGGACTCTGTTTCTCTCTCCCCAGATGCTGGCCGACCTGCTGACTTCTCCAGTACATTGTTTTTATTTCAAATATAGTCGCGGCTGGGTAAGGACCGCAGATTTTCTTCCTGAAGGGTTTTAAATGATATATGGTCCACCACTACTAGTTTTACATTCCAGGTTGTAGATGAACTCAAGCTTACAGAAGGTAGAATGTGGAAAGCCACCAGGAGTGCATTAGATTAGTCAAGCCTTGAGTTAACAAAGGAATGGATGAGGATTTCAGCACCATATGACCTGAGAAGGGGGCATGGGTTAAGCAATGATAGGGAGGTAGCAATAACTATTAGTAGTGCTGGCAGGAATGTATGGCTGGAGCTTATGTCAGGGTAAGAAATGAGACTAAGGTTGTGAGCAGTTTGATTCAGCCTCAGACAGTTACCAGGAAGAGTGATGGCGTTGGTAGCTAGGGAACTGGGATGAAGGTAATGGTTTCCATCTTCACAATATTTGATTGGGGAAAATTTATGCTCATCCAATATTGCCAAGCAATTTGTTAATCCAGCCAGAGCGGAGGAGTCAAAAGAGATAGCAGAAAGGTTTATAATACAGAAGAGGCCCTTCGGCCCATCAAATCTGCACTGACAAAACAAAAAATTGCCCATCTACGCTAATGCTACTTTTCAGTACTTGGCCCATATCCTTGAAGGTTATGACATTTCGAATGCTTATTTGCATACGTTTTACCAGTTAGATTTAGGTGTCATTAAGGTACATACAGAAAATGACTTGTGTTTTCAGAGGATGTCACTGAGCAGCAGCATGTAGCTGAGAAACTGGAGGAGTTAAAGTATAGATCCTTAGGGGGATAGCAGAGGTAATGTTGTGAGAGCAGGAAGAGAAGCCATGACACCTGAGATTTTCTCTACAATTTGATAAGTATTGCCCCACACAACTGTTTCCTGATGAGGGGGGCGTTGGAAGAGGATTAACTACGTCAAAGGTTGTGGACAAGCTGTGAAGGGGAGGAGGGTAATTTACCTGTGTCATACGATGTATCTTGTGACTTTAATGAGAATGGTTTTGAGATTGTGTCAGAGGAGGATAGCTGATTGGGAGAATTCAAACATGGAGTTGTGACAAAGGAGGGCACAGATTTGGCAAGCAACAATATGTTCAAGAACTTTAGAGATGAATGGGGGATTCAAGATGGCATGATAGCTTGCTAGTATGGAGGGGTCAAGGTTTTTTTGTTTTAGAAGAGAGGTGTTAAAGGTAGATTTTAAAGAGAGAGGAAAAATAGTGAGTAGAGGGATTTTTTTTAAATTGCAGATGTCTGACGTTCTCACATAAGAGGTCACATGTCAACGTTTTTCTCAGTCAGGGGGCTGGTGATGCTTTGGTCAGGTGGTGGGGGTGTTAGTAAGATCATAGAACCAGGAAAAGGGAGGCAGGGGGCAATCATGAGACCCTGATACCACCCGTTGCAAGTGAGGGTGGGAGAGACAGAGGAGATGAGTTTAAGAAGAGCTTGCAGTCAAGAAAGAAGGTGAAGATTATCTTTGCTTCCTGCATTGATCCTAGAATAGTGAGCAACTTTGGCAAACAACAGCAGAACCCATCAGTGCTTTATCTCTGCAGCTCTGTAAATAGAGAGCGTGAAACCCAAACAGTCGGCAAACTAATGTAACAGAGCCATGGGTCTGAGTGAGTAAAGAAATGGTGACCAGAGACGTTCTGTGCTTCCACTGTGGTCACTGTTTATGTGACCTAACCAGATGTGACAATGAATAACTAAACCAGTTACCTCCCATATATGCTCAGATCTATATCCCTTGGACTTAAGGGAGTGAGATGAGAGCCATAAGAGAGGAATGGCCAGAATAAAAAAAAGAGTAACAGTTTTAATGAGGACCAGAATGTCAAACATGGAAATGAAAGTATAGTTCAGCAGATCAGCTCAGTAGTTGCAATAAGAATGGGTGAATAGAGGACCATGATTAAACAGTTGAGATTTGAACATGGGATACCACTCTATTGTCGTTGTATCACCTGAATACAGACCCATATTTGAGATGCACTCATCTGACCTGCTCTTATTTCCAGGAGAAAAGTTGGCAAAGTATAAAGTGGGCAAGAAGCTGCCTTTGGTATCCCTACTCTATCGTTTGTCGTCAGCACATGATCGCTGCTGTTAAAAAATGCAAACGCAGAGGAAATCTATGTTTCAGAGATGGTAGGAACTATAGATGCTGGAGAATCTGAGATAACAAGGTGTAGAGCTGGATGAACACAGCAGGCCAAGCAGCATCAGAGGAGCAGGAAAGCTGACGTTTGGGCC
>NW_025977721.1:1527-6838 GCF_021869965.1 Rhincodon typus | reverse complement strand
AGAGTATTATGTGCAGTTCTGTAATTCACATTATAGCAGGATAGCACGAGAAATGATGCAGAAGAGGTTGACCAGAATATGTTCTGGGCTGAAGAGTTTCAGTTATGAAGAGAGATTGAACAATCTTGGTTTATTTTCCTTAGAGCAGAGGAGATTTACAGGAGGCAAGATTGAGATGTACAAAATAAGGAGGGATATTGATAGGGTAGACTGAAAGAAACATTTCCTCTTGATCGAGGAATAATTCACGAGGGGGCCATGGATTTAAAGTAAGATGGAGGAAGGTTTGAGTAAATGGATGGAAAACCTTTTTCAGACAGTGCGTGTTTGGAATCTGGAAGCCAGTGCCTGTAAATGCCACTAGAGGCAGATATCCCAATAACTTTAAGAAACATTCAGAGGTAAATTTGTGATGCTAAGGCATACAAGGCTATGGGCCAAGCGATGGAAAATAGAATTCGGAGACGAAAGCAGTTTTATTTGCCTAGCGCACGATTAAGGGTCTCAAGGAGGTAAGGCGCTGGTACGAGTGTTCCTTGGTAGTATAATGGTTAGTATTCCTGCCTATCACGTAGGAGACCGGGGTTCAATTCCCTGTCAGGAAGGTGTTAGTCATTTTTGATCTCTGACTCTATGCATTGCAGTCTCATTTTGGATTTTGAACTTGTCTGCACCAAAACGTGCGGCTCATTAACATCGGTTCAGAACAGAGGTGGTCTCAATACGACTTCTTCGAAAGTCCCTGTGCACTGTTCTCGAGTCTGGAAAACAATTCCTCACAGACAACTTTACATTCACGCTGTCACGGGGATTCTCATTCCGTGACATGACCCACATTACACCAACTGTCATCATCATTTCTATGTTTAAGAACACAGCTATTTACTTTTTTCTCTCAAAGAAGAGTGAAATTAGCGTCAGTGCATCTCACTGATCAGATACAAAATCGTGGCAAGAAACAACGGGTTTTTGCTGACGGGTGTTTTTGTCACTGATAATCTGTTTGTTTTGTTGTTTCACAAGGCTCGGTGCGAGGTCGCTTTGTATAGACGTTGGAGCAGGAAGAGGCCAGGCGGTCCTTCCAGCCTGCTCCACTATTCAATATGATCATAGGGTTCACCCAACTCAGTACCCTGTTTCACTTTTCACCGCAGATCCTTTTGTACCTAGAAGCTGAAGAACCATGACTAAATCTTTCTTATAAAACTAATCGATGTTTTCGCTTCAACCGTTTTGTGTATCACAAAATTCTTCAGGCTAATTGCTTTCTGGTGATGATGTGCCCCTCACCTCAGACCTAAACGGATTGCAGCTTATCCTCAAACTGTGATCTCTGGTTATGGACTCTCCAGTGATCAGGAATACATATCGAAATTCTCTGCGCTATACAATCTCATTCGCACAGCAAGAAAGGAAATTGCTGTTTTGGCTCTCACAACTGAATCTGTTTACCCAATATCTTGCTCAGCTCCCTGCTTCCAGTAAACACTTCAATCAGGAACAAATCTATCAAATGCTTTGCATTGCGATAAGGACTGTTTCTGCAAACTTGCAGAAGTCACGTCTTTGCCCTCTCACAATCTCCCCAGGAGCTGATACAAGTGGGATGGACGGATTTGTTTTCGCCTACACTCACTCATTTGGCGACAACTTTCTTACTGCTCAATGAGATAAATCTAATCCTTTTCGATCATTGGAACCACTTGTATGAATATGCACGCAGCAAATCGAATACTACGAAACAGATATACAGCCCTTCGCGGAATTTATCACAACGCTGTGTCAGCGATATGGGATAGATCATCGAGCTAAAACATCATCCGCTGGTTTGGTGAATTGGCCGTGGGAAATTGCCCCTCTTGTGCAGTGATGTGCAGACCAGATTGTTCAGCGGTGGGAAATGCAGATTTTCAGAAAGCTCTTCGCGATTCTCAGGATGGGTCACTGGACTTGCAATGTTAACTCTGATGTTTCCTTCACAGATGCTGCCGGACCTGTTGAGCTGTTCCAGAAACTTTGCTTTTCTTCGAGTGCCAGTGCAGCTTCAATGGGCCGAATGGCCTCTGTCGATACGGTCGGGTTTCTATGATCTCTGACTCTATGCATTGTAGTCTCATTTTGGATTATGAAATTGACTGCACCAAAGTGTACGGCTCATTAACATCGGTTCATGATCCACACACCAACTGTCATTATCATTTCTTTGTTAAAGAACACAGCTACTTACTTTCATCTCTGTTTCAAATAGATTGATGTAGTCCAGCGTTATTGGTATTATGGAAAAATAAAATATATCATGTTGGCCTGCCCAGAAAATATTCACGTGGACGTTGCCAGGGTTGCAGGTTTCGGACTGTACGGCGAGGCTGAAAAGGCTGGGGCAGTTTTCCCTGGAGCGTCGGAGGCTGAGGGATGACCTGGCAGAAGTTTATAAAATCATCAGGGATATGGACAGAGTGAGTAGTCAAGGTCTTTATCACACGGTGGGCGAGTCCAAAACTGGAGGACGTATAATTAAAGTGAGGGGCAGAAATTTAAAAGCGACCTGAGGGTCATTTTTTCCGTGCAGAAGGTGGTGCGTGTATGGAATGAACTGCCAGACGAAGTGGTGGAGCCCGGTAAAATTACAACATTTCCAAGGCATCTGGATGCATGTATGAATCGGAAGGGTTTAGAGGGATATGGGCCAAATGCTGGCAAATGGGGCTAAATTAATTTAGGACATCTGGCCGGCATGGACGAGGTGCACCGAAGTGTCTGTTTTCGCGCTGTCCATCTGGACGACGCGACAGTTGCTGAACCCCGGTTTAATTGTTTGTTTGCAGGGCCTGCTTGCGTCTGTCTCTGTGGCGCAATTGGTTAGCGTGTTCGGCTATTAACCGAAAGGTTGGTGGTTCGAGCCCACCCAGGTACGAAGGGCTCCTTCGCCTTTAACCCCAACGACTGCTATCCACAAGGTGTTTTGGCTGCAAAAAGATAACTGTGTGAGCTCCTCACGAATCGAGCGAAGCCCAAAACAGACAGGTCTTAACGCGCAGCCCAAGCAAAAATGACAAGGCGAACGCACTTGCAGACACACCAAAGCATGAATTCTATCTGTGAGACGCCTCGATTTGTTTGTGTCACGAACCACTCGCACAAGTGGCAGCGGCGCAATTCCAAACTGCGCTTCCAAATATACCGGGAGTTTCGTCCAACACCACTTTTCAGAAAATGCTCAAATAAGGCAATAAAAAAGAACAGGATGAGAATGACCCATGAAAAGTGACGATTAGCAATCACAGTCTCAAAGAGGCTGGGTTTCCCTTCTGATCAACAATGCGGGTGTGCCTGCACGGCAACGATTGCAGCGGATCAAGAAGGTGGCTCATCAGTTCCCTGCTCCAGGACAGAAATGAAGGAAATGAGAGAAATTCAACAAAATTTCACATCACAATTACCCTCCTTTTCGACACCACAGCAAATAACTGCGATTAGGATTCATGCAGGATTTGATTTCACAGCAGCAATGGTATAACAATTTCCATTCGCTTTCAGTGAAAAGGTTGAACAACGCAATTTGCCTGTAACATGAAGCAGCAGCGCAGCCTGCTTGTGCCTGATATGATGCTGGGAGCATTCCGCATGCGATAACCGCTGCACTATGGAAATACAGCCTTTTTTGTGATATCACAAAAATAGATACCATGTTATTGGGTAGTCTGACTGTCTTTACCTCAGTTTCAATTGCAACATGGCTTAGATTTCAGAGCACACCTTAATATTAGTGACTGTGTCAGAGCATGAATCAAGAGGTTTATCAGAGTCCGTAAATCCATTCATTCTCGTTGTTGACTGAATGAGACGCTCATGTGCTAAGAAATGCCAACATGTTTCTCGACTCCAAAACATGATTGAGCACTTCTAGTTTTGATTGACACACATTGAGACATGGCAGACAGCATCAGATTTAGACCTTTCAGAGACTAATTTGAGATGCATTTGAAAAAGACGGTGAATCAGGAATCCGTGGTGCACTGTGAAACCAGCAAATCAGGCTTCTACGAAGCGTTGAACCAGGACGCCTTCTCAAGGAAAGCAAATACGCTGCAGCAGGCATCAGAACACGCCAAGACTAACTGTGATGTCGCCTACACATCTTTGGGCTGTGGGAGGAAACTTGAACACACCCATACTGGGGTGGGGAGAACGTGCAAAGTCGGCACAGACAGTCACTTGAGGCTGGAATCAAACCCACGTCTATGCTGTTGGAAGGTAGTAGTGCGAACGACTGAGCCATCGTGCCACTGGCAGTACGTGTGTCTGAGTGCCTCTTTGTTGGTAGCAATTAGAGGAGAATTGAAATGTTGACCGAACAGCTCCTTCAGTCAGTATCGGGCCAGTTGGTCAGATTGATCCAATTGCAACAAACCGCTCCCCACCATCTTCTCAGGGGCAACTGGGAAGTTGTAATAAATGCTGAAGTACTCACGTCCAGGGGAAGAATTTTAAAAAGAGAGACTCGAAGTTTCTTCACGCTAACCAGATTGACAAATATTCTAATTTACTGTCAACACTAATCATGACGATTTTGCTGCTTTTCTGTTATGGGCCGGCGTGGCTGAGTGGTTTAAGGGTGTGCATTTGTGCTCCAGTTAGTAACGAGTTGGGGGTTCGAATCCCATCAATACCAGAATCGTTTGTGATAAACCTTAATTGAAAGCTGGGCAAGGTCAAATTTCTAAATGTCGAGCTTTGCTTCCTGGTGTTTACAGTCCCTTTGGTCCTCTGCCAGCGACAGTGGGGAAATGGGCAACAGGTACTGAAAACAGCGAGAGCTCCAGCTGTACAGTGCCTCCTCAGATCTCTGCTCAAGCACTTTGAATGCCATGTTGGTGCCAGTTTCTGCGTCTCAATTGGTCAGTTAATGGAAGAGCTGTGGCTCAATGGCACACCCTCAGTGGTTTCAGATCAAAGAATTATACTGACCACCTACCAACATTTCACCCACTAGAACTCGATGATAACATTGGAATGAAACAGCACCATCAATGATTCACCTCTGCTCCATTCGGAATGGGACAGGGACAAGGACAAGTCGCAGGCTATGTCACTGTACTCTCCAATCTTTGACCTTTTAGTTATAAATTCTGTGTCTGACGCCTCACTCACTAACACCTGACTCACTAACACCTGATGAAGAAGTGAGACTCCGAAAGTTAGACTATAACCCGGTGTCGTGTGATTTCTCACTTTGCCTGTTCCAGTCCAACACCGTAGTCTCCACATTAGGGGATTTTGCACAGTTTGTTGACGTCCGTTTCCGTGGGTC
>NW_025977721.1:0-1027 GCF_021869965.1 Rhincodon typus | reverse complement strand
GTGATGTCGCCTACACATCTTTGGGCTGTGGGAGGAAACTTGAACACGCCCATGCTGGGGTGGGGAGAACGTGCAAAGTCGGCACAGACAGTCACTTGAGGCTGGAGTCAAACCCACGTCCATGCTGTTGGAAGGTAGTAGTGCGAACGACTGAGGCATCGTGCCACTGGCAGTACGTGTGTCTGAGTGCCTCTTTGTTGGTAGCAATTAGAGGAGAATTGAAATGTTGACTGAACAGCTCCTTCAGTCACTATCGGGCCAGTTGGTCAGATTGATCCAATTGCAACAAACCGCTCCCCACCATCTTCTCAGGGGCAACTGGGAAGATGTAATAAATGCTGAAGTACTCACGTCCAGGGGAAGAATTTTAAAAAGAGAGACTCGAAGTTTCTTCACGCTAACCAGATTGACAAATATTCTAATTTACTGTCAACACTAATCATGACGATTTTGCTGCTTTGATGCTATGGTCCTGCGTGGCTGAGTGGTTTAAGGGTGTACGTTTGTACTCCAGTTGGTAATGAGTTGGGGGGTTCGAATCCCATCGATACCAGAATCGTTTGTGATGAACCTGAATTGAAAGCTGGGCAAGGTCAAATTTCTAAACGTCGACTTCGTTTACAGTCCCTTTGGTCCTCTGCCAGCGACAGTGGGGAAATGGGCAACAGGTACTGAAAACAGCGAGAGCTCCAGCTGTACAGTGCCTCCTCAGATCTCTGCTTGAGCACTTTGAATGCCATGTTGGTGCCAGTTTCTGCGTCTCAATTGGTCAGTTAGTGGAAGAGCTGTGGCTCAATGGCAAATAGCCTCAGTGGTTTCAGATCAAACAATTATACCGACCACCTGCTGACATTTCACCCACTCGAACTCTATGATAACATTGGAATGAAACAGCACCATCAATGATTCACCTCTGCTCCATTCGGAATGCGACAAGGACAAGTATGCAGGCTATGTCACTGTACTCTCCAATCTTTGATCTTTTAGTTATAAATTCTGTGTCTGACAGCTCTCTCACTAACACCTG
>NW_025977720.1:0-6839 GCF_021869965.1 Rhincodon typus | reverse complement strand
GCATCATAGGAGCCTCTCTGCTCCTATGATGCTGCTTGGCCTGCTGTGTTCATCCAGCCCTGCACCTTCCTGTGAAGGAATCTTTTTTCCTTTATTCATTATCAGGATGAGGGTGTCACTGGCTAGGTAGCATTTATGGCTTATCCCTAACACAGTTCAGAGTCAACCACATTGCTGTGGGTCTGGAGTCACATGTAGGCCAGACCAGGTAAGGATAGCAGTTTCCTTCCCTAAAGGGCATCCAGATATTCTATTGAATTCAAATTCCACCATCTGCCGTGGCAGGATTCAAACCCAGGTCCCGAGAATGTTATCTGGGTCTCTGGATTAACAGTCCAGTGATAATGCCACTAGGCCATCACCTCCCCATATAGTGAAACTGTATAGAGTAAAGGGATGGTGTTAGACCCAGACTTAAGTATTGGGATAAAGCCCGGAAGAGATTACTGGAAACTGAATACATTTAAGCTTAGGTGCCTGAATAGCTCCAGGAAGAAGCTATTAACTTCCAGTCTATAATTTAATATCATAGATGATTAAACCAAAGCGGTAGAGGCAGGGACTTTGGTCTGACGACTTTGAGTGGTGTTTTGGGATATTGCAAAGATACGTTTTGGATACTATTTAAAAGGTGTGTTTTGGGATTAATGGGATTATACTTTTTACTGTGTATTTTAAAATCTTTATATTTGTGTTAAATGGGATAGTTTGGTTTATTTTAAGTTCATTTCTTTTGTCATTAAACTTTGGTTTTAATGTTAAAGCAAAACATGCAGCATTGTGTGCTTATGTTTCAGTGAGAGACCATCTCATTAAATTAAAACAAGCAAAACATAACATGTTAGACTCAAAACATTAACTATTTCTCTACCCACATAGGCATCCAGACCTGCTATATTTCACTGTTACTTTCTGGTTTTATTCTCCATCCTCAATAATGGGGGAGCACAACACATCTGTGTCAAAGATAATACTAACACATTTGCCACAGTCTTCAGCCAGAAATTCCAAGTGGATGATCTATCTCAGCCTCTCCTAGATGCCTCTAGTATCATAGATACCAGTCCACAGACAATTCAACTCACTCCATATATTAAGAAATGTCTGAAAGCATTGGATACTGCAAATGCTATTGGCTTCAACAATATTCTAGCAAAAGTATGGATAACATGTTCTCCAGAACATGCCATGCCACCAGCCAAACTATTCCAATACAGCTACCACTCAACCATTACCATCAAGCCTGGTTCAATGGAGAGTGCGGGAGGCTATGCCAGGAGCAGCACCAGGCATACCTGAAGATGAGGTGTCAACCTGGTGAAGCCACCAAACAGGAATATTTGCGTGCCAAACAGCAAAAGCAGCAAGTGATAGAGCTAAGTGATCCCACAACCAACAGATCAGATGTAAGCTCTGCAGTCCTGCCACATCTAGTCGTGAATGGTGGTGGACAATTAAACAACTCACTGGAGGAAACCAAAAGAACTTCGGATGCTGTAAATCAGGAACAAAAACAGAGTTAACGTTTCAGGTCCAGTGACCCTTCCTCAGAACTTAGTTAAACGTTAACCCTGATTTTCTCTTCACAGATGCTGCCAGACCTGCTTTTTCAGCAACTTCTGTTTTTGTTCCTGATTTACAGCATCCGCAGTTCTTTTGGTTTTTATTTAGTGTTTAACTCACTGCCACATCTCTTCCAGGCATGCCCACCTTGAAGAAGTTCTGCTCCTATCTCCAACGGGTTTTCTGTTCCAATCTTTCTTCTTGTCCACCGACATTAATTTCACTGTTAGCCCTAGTGTTTGACCAAGCATTTGCTAAAGCTCGTTTTCACAGCCATATCACATTCCTCAGTGACTGCCTCCGGCTCAGATTCACCCCATGTGGATTCCAACTGAAGTTTCATCCTTCATGTTTTGAATCCTCCCAGGATCACATATATCTCCATGTTGTTCAATGTTCCATGGACAGCTGCTCTCGCCACATCCTGAGATCAACACTCAATGTCATACAGTGTCACATGCACACTCTCAACCTTTCTCTCCAACAGTATCACAACACACTAGCTTAGGGTTGCACCACTCCACAGTTCCACTTCATCCTACAGCTCATTCGAGTTCTGAGGAAGGGTCACCGGACCGGAAATACGAACTCTGATTTTCTCTTCATAGATGCTGCCAGACCTGCTGAGCTTTCCAGCAACTTCTGTTTTTGTAATTCACTGGAGGAAGAGGCTCCACAAATATCCCCATCCTCAATGATGGAAGAACCCAGCATATCAATGCAAAAGATAAGGCTGAAACATTCACAGCAATCTTCTGCCATAAGTGCCAAGTGGATGATCCATCACGACCTCCTCCAGTAGTCCCCTGCATTACAGATACCAGTATTCAGTCAATTTGATTCACTCCACGTGATATCAAGAAATCCAAATGACAAATCCAACGGCCAATTACTTCCCCATCTGTCTACTCTCAATCATCAGTAAAGTGATGGAAGGTGTCAGCAACAGTGCTATCAAGCAGCACCTGCTCAGCAATAACCTGCTCAGTGATGCCCAGTTTGGGTTCCACCAGGGCCACTCAGCTCCTGACCTCATTACAGCCTTGGTCCGAACATGGACAAAAGAGCTGAATTCCAGAGGTGAGGTGAGAATGACAGCCCTTGATATCAAGGCTGGATTTGACCAAGTGTGGCAGCAAGGAGCCCTAGCAAAACTGGAATCAATGGGTATCAGGGTGCAAACTCTCTGATGGTTGGAGTCATACCTGACACATAGGAAGATGGTCGTGGTTGTTGGTGGTCAATCATCTCAGCTCCAAGACGTCTCTGCAGGAGTTCCTCAGTGTAGTGCCCTCAGCCCAACCATCTTTAGCTGCTTCATCAAGACCTTCCCTCCATCATAAGGTCAGAAGTGGGGATGTTAGCTGATGATAGCCGATGATTGCCCAATGTTCAGCACCATTCCCGACTCCTCAGATATTGAAGCAGTCCATGTTCAAATGCAACCAGATCTGGACAATATCCAGGCTTGGGCTGACAAGTGGCAAGTGACATTCGCGCCACACAAATGCCAGGCTATGGCCAACACCAATAAGAGACAATCTAACCACCACACCCTGATATTCAATGGTATTACCATCACTGAATCCCCCACTATCAACAACCTGGGGGTTATCATTGACCAGAAACTCATCTGGACTCACCACATAAACATAGTGGCTATAAGAGTAGGTCAGAAGCTAGGAATACTGCGGCGAGTAACTCACCTCCTGACTCCTCAAAGCCTGTTTGCCACCTACAAAGCACAAGTCAGGACTGTGTTGGAATACTCCCCACTTGCCTGGATGAGTGCAGCCCCAACAACACTCAAGAAACTTGACACCATCCAGGACAAAGCAGCCAGCTTTCCACTCCCTCCATCACTGACACTTAGTAGCAGCAGTGTGTATTATCGACAAGGTGCACTGCAGAAATTCACCAAAGATCCTCAGACAGCACCTTCCAAACCCACAACCACGTCCATCTGGAAGGACAAGGGCAGCAAACATAGGGGAACACCACCATCTCCAAGTTCCCCTCCAAGCCACTCACCATCCTGACTTGGAAATATATTGCCGTTCCTTCACTGTCACTGGATCAAAATGCTGGAATTCCCTCCCTAATGGTATTGCCGGTTAACCCACAGCAAATGGACTGCAGCAGTTCAAGAAGTCAGCTCACCACCACCTTCTCAAGGGCAACTAGGTATGGGCAAGAAATACTGGCCAGCCAGCAATGCCCACATCCCACAAATGAATAGAAAGAAAAACTGGTATCTACTTGACAATGTGGAACATTGCCCAGAAATATCCTGTATACAAAAAGGAGCACAAATCATGGCCAATTATCACCCCATCAGTCTACTCTCAATAATCAGTAAAGTGATGGAAGGTGTTATCAGCAGTGCTATCAAACAACCCTTGTTCAGCAGTAACCTGCAAATGATGTTCAGTTTGCTTTTCTGCCAAGTTCCTGATCTCATTAACTTGGTTCAACATGTACAAAAGAGCTGGATTCCAGAGATGAGATGAGAGTGACTTTGATATTAAGGCCTCATTTGATTTAGTGTAGCAAAACTAGAAGCAATGGAAATCAGGGGGAAATCTCTCCACTGGTTGGAGTTACAAAACAAGATGGTTGTTATTGTCAGAGGTCTGCCTTCTCAGCTTCAGGACATCTCTGCAGGCATTCCTAGAATAATGTTCTAGGCTCAACTATCTTCAGCTGCTTCATCAATGATCTCTCTATCTTAAGGTCACAAATGGGGATGTTCACTGAAAATTGCACATGTTTCAGTGCCATTCATGACTTCTCAGGTACTGCAGCAGTCTATATCCAAATGCAGCATGACCTCCTAGACCATCTCTGAAAAGAGAGCATCTAACTATCACCCCTTGACACTCAATGGCATTACCGTTTCTGAATTCCCCACGATTAGTATCCTCGGGGTTACATAAATCGAACTGGACTGACCAAATAAATACTATGGCCACAAGAATGGCGCAAAGAATGTGGGAGGATCTCATAGAAACCTCTAATAGTCTAAAAAGACTGGACAGAGTAAATGCAGTAGGGATGTTCCCGATGACTAGGGAGTCCAGAACCAGGGGTCATACTCTAAGAACATGGGGTAGGCCCATTAGGACTAAGATCAAGAGAAATTTCTTCACTCAGAAAGTGGTGACCTGTGAATTCTCTGCCACAGAAAGCAGTTGGGAGGCCAAAATATTGAATGTTTTCAAGAATGTGTTATAGTTCCTAGGGTATCAAAGGGTATGGGGAAAAAAGTGGGAACTGGATGCTGAATTGGATGTGATCAGCCATGATGATATTGAATGGCAGAACAGACTCAAAGGACGAATGGCCTGCTCCTATTTTCTATGCTTTCTGACCCAGACAATATCCAGGTTTGGGCTGACAAGTGGCAAGTAACATTTGTGCCAATTTGTGCGAAGCAAGACTATGTCCAATACAAGAGAATCTAACCATCGCCCCTTGACATCCAATGGTGTTACCATCACTGAATCCCCACTATCAACTCCCTGGGATTACTATGGACCAGAAACTGAACTGGGCTAGCCATATAAATACAAAGGCTACAAGAGCAGGTCGGAGGTTAGGAATCAATCAGCAGTTAACTCACCTCCTGACTCCTCAAAGCCTATCCATCATGTACAAGTGAGGAGAATGATGGAATGCTCATACCTGCCTGAATGAGTTCAACTCCACAACACTCAAGAAGCTTGACACCCTCCAGGATAAAGCAGTCTGCTTGATTGGCACCATATCCTCAAATGTTCACTCCCTCCATCACCATGCTCAGTAGCCACAGTGTATACCATCTACAAGATGCACAACAAAAAATTCACAAAGGCTGCTTACATTGCACATTTTGAACCTATGACCACTACCATCCAGAAGGACAAAGGCAGTAGATACATGAGAAAACCACCACCTACAAAACTTCCAAACCATACAAAAAACCCTAACCCTAACCCTAGCCCATCCTGACTTGGAATCACTGTTCTTTCAGTGTTGCTGGGTTAAATTCCTGAAACTTAAATCCTGAACTACATTGTAACATGGAGTGTAGTTTTCAAGAAGGCTGCTCGCTACCATCTTCACAAGGGCATTTAGGAATGGACCATGAATTCTGATCCAGCCAATATGCTCACATCCCATGAATGAATAAAAGCAATCATTTTTCTAAACTCCAAAGATTACAGACCCAGTTTCCTCAAACTCTTGACATTTCCACTCCACATTCTAACTCTAATCATATTCAATGAGTTTCCAGCTGTCATTTTCCAATTCTAACCATGCCATTTCCTAAAAAGCCCTTTTTCTTCTCATCAACATTTTTAAAAAACTCAAATGAAGGTATTCAAAGGAAATGTAAAATAAACAAACAAATTCTGTTAATTAAATACAATGTTTCCCCTGAAGTTACTACAGCAATATTGCGAGATTAATCTATGATTTTTGGGTGACTCAAAGATAATTCTTCAAAGAAAAATATTTTACATTTGTATAACATATTTCATTCAAAAAACACTTTGTAACCTGTACTTTTTGACATATATAGTCATTGTTTTAATGTAGGGAACACAGCAGACAATTTGCATCGAGCAAGCTCCTGCAAACAGCAATATTGAGGAATTAGGATTGTTCAGGACATCGGGGAGAACTCTTCTACTTTTCTTCCAAGTAATGCCGTGGGACCTTTTACATTCTTTTAATTGGAGGGTAAGGTGGGCCTCTGTTTAATGTCTTGTCCAAAAGTCGGCACTACCTCAGTACTGTACTAGAATTTCAGTTGGGTTTATGAGCTCACAAGCAAGGGCAGGCGGAAAGGATTAACTTAATTTGGTGTAATGTTTGGCACAACATCATGGGCTGAAGGGCCCATTCCTGTGCTGTGCAGTTCTATGTTCTAAAACCGAGGAGTGTGATTTAAGTCCAAAGGTAATAATGAACTAGTTTGAAAAACACATGCTCAAACTGTTAACAAATCTCGAACACAAGCAGAAGTTGCTAGAAAAGCTCAGCAGGTCTGGTAGCATCTGTGAAGAAAATAGCAGAGTTAACGTTTCAGGTCCGAGACCCTTCCTCAGAACTTCTCGACGTGTTCATAATCATGTGGAAGTACTGTTAGTCAAAGGCTGTAAACAACAGCCAACAAGACTTTAACAGTCACCAAAGATAACAAGATGTAGAGCTGGATGAACACAGCAGGCCAAGCAGCATCAGAGGAGCAGGAAGGCTGATGTTTCGGGCCTAGACCCTTCTTCAGAAAT
>NW_025977719.1:0-6843 GCF_021869965.1 Rhincodon typus | reverse complement strand
AGATGGTGTGGGCGGGGGAGGTGAAGTGGAAATGTAAGAACAAAGAGGATTATGAGGATTAGGAAAGTCAACGTTTCAAGCCGAAACCTTTTGTTCTGAAACGTTGACTTTCCTGACCCGCTGATGCTGTCTGATCTGCTGTGTTTGTCCAGCTCTATGTTTATTGGCTCTGGACTTCCAGCATCTGCGGTCCTTGCTATTTCTGCAGACATATTATGGTCAGTTTCTGAAGTTGTGGATTATATATATTGGCCAATTTTATTGAGCAGAAAATCAGGAGTGGATAATGCCATCCTCTGTGTTTGATTCTCTGAAGCAGCAGGAGGATCAAGGGGGTTATCTTCGGCATCGGGCTAAACAGTTGTCAAACCATAGCAAGTGAGATTACGTGGCACCACCCTGCTCCAACATACCCAACCCAGAGGGACAAACCAATGAGACCTGGGAATGAACAGAATGATCACACTGGAGCACCATTTAAGAGGTCGCAAGACAAGTTGGACCAGTGTGTCTCATTCACCCATTTTCTCCTTCTAGGAAATGACAAAGTTTAGAAAACAGAAAACTGGAAGCTGCTGTATTTTATAGTGTGGCTTGTAGGTTTCTACACTGTGGCACCACACTGGGTTACCAGTGTCACTAGAGGAATTGGAGTACAGAACCACCAGGGTCTTACAAAACCGTGGTCAGGCTCTAACTCTGAAGTATCTGCATTCAAAACTGGACACTGCATCTCACAAAGGATATAATGGACTCTGTGGTTGCAGATTGATTCAACTGAATGATACTGTGATAAGGGGGTGACATTACAGGGACAACTCAAAACTTAGTTTGTATTCCCATGAATTTAGAAGATTAAGGTGTGATCATATTGTGATGTTTAAAACAATAACAATGCTTTAGTGTGATTTAGACAAGTTGAGCGAGTGGGCAAATGCATGGCAGATGAGGTGTAATGTGGATAGTTGTGAGGTTATCCACTTTTGTAGCAAAAAAAAAGGAAAGCAGATTATTATCTGGAGGCAATAGTAGGGGTTGGTCTAATGAGCTGCTTCTCTCAGGGGACAGCTTCTCCAGATGGGAGCGCACGTCAGGGGGATGTAGGAGGGGGTAAATCTTCACATACACAGTGTCTCTTATAAAATGATTAGCAACAGAGTGCTGCAGCATAACATTTAAACAGACCATCCTTCTGGATCATGGCGCTGTTCTTCGTGATTGTGGCATCATCACTCAGTCCGCACATATTCTCGGAAAAGATTCTGAAGTAATACTCATTCCCAATGATGAGTTCGGATATGACGCAGTTGGTTCTGTGGTAGTGTTCAGCGACTGTGTACCAATCCTAAAGAGGGAATGGTATAATCTTAGTTAAATATGCCATTGTTTTGTTTGTTCTGTCACTCTTCAGTCTCTATAAGGCTATGAGATGGGCACAGACCCAACTATAAGGCTATGAGATGGGCACAGGCCCAACTATAAGGCTACGAGATGGGCACAGGCCCAACTATAAGGCTACGAGATGGGCACAGGCCCAACTATAAGGTTATGAGATGGTGACAGGTCCAAAGATAATGTTATGAGATGGGGACAAGGCCAACGATAATGTTATGAGATGGGGACAAGTCCAACTATAAGGCTACGAGATGGGCACAACTTATTTGACCTGTCCTCATGAGACAGTTCCTCCATACTTGGTAACCAAAAGAGCTGCGGATGTTGTAAATCAGAAACAAGAACAGAAAAGCTCAGCATCTGTGGAGAGAAATCAGAATTAATGTTTCGGGTCTTCCGTTCTGAGGAAGCGTCACTCGACCAGAAACGTTAACTCTGATTTCTCCCCACACATGCTGCCAGACCTGCTGAGCTTTTCCAGCAATTTCTATTTTTGTTCCTCCATACCCGGGATCAGCCTAGTGAACCTTCCCTGGCCTGCCTCCAATGCCAGTATATCTTTCCTTAGATAAGGAACCCAAACTGTTCACAATATTCCAGCTGTGGACTAACTAGTGCCCTGTATATTTTTAGCCAAAGCTCTTGATTTTTTATAGTCCATTTCCTTTGAAATGAAGATCAGTATTCCATTTGCCTTCCCTATTACCTGCTGACCTTGGATGTTGGCTTTTTGTGGTGTTAGGTATTTGCATTGAAGGACATGGCAATGGGACAATCTTGCCACTGATATAGTTCTAGAATCATAGAATGATACAGAACTGAAGAAGGCCATTCAGCCCGTTCTATGAATCAGCACTCCAATTAGTCCTACTCCCTTGTTCTTTCCCCACAGCCCTTTTTCCCCACTTTCAACTATTTATTCAATTCTTTTTGTAAGCTACGATTGAATCTACTTCGTTTTGAATGGAGGATCATGTGCTTTTTTTCATCTGTCTTCTCAACCGCCCTTCCATCTTTGTGTGTATATAACCTCCGGTCTCTATTCCCACATCCTCCTTTATAGTGGGATATATATATAATATCACTGTCCTGTTTACATTGCCTTTCCTTAGATTCCTTTCCAAGATGTGTCTCCACCACAAATATCACAGTTAAATTTTCTCTATCTCTGCCCACATCTTCAAGGATTGCTTAATGTCCTCCTTAAATCTGTAATTATCCTCCATGTTATTGACGGATTGTGAGCGAGAGAGGGTGAGTGGAAGACAGTGAGGGAGAAAATGCAAGGGAGAGAGGCAAAAATAGTGAGACTGAAGGAGAGAGAAAAAATGTGAGGGAGGTAGAGTGAGAGAATGAGAGAGAGAGTGAGAGAAATTATGAGAAAGCAAAGGAGCTAGACAGAAAAAAATTTGTGAGAACAAGAGTGTGGGAAGAATATATGTGAGAGTATGAAAGTGAAAGAATGAAAGAGAGAGAGGGTGAGTGAGAGGGACAGAATGTAAAAGGAGAATGTGAGAGCAGAGAGAGTGAGTGAGAGAGAGTGAGAGAGAAAGCAAGATAGTTATGATTTCATACTCACCATGGTCTTTTTATCAGCTTTTTGAATGGTGTAACCTGTAATACTGGCATTCCCATCATCCTTTGGTGGTGTCCACTCTAATGCCACATTAGTGTCCCAAATATCGACTATCTTCACTATCATTGGTGGACCAGGTTTCTCTGTGGAAAGAGTCACAAAAATAGCAATTTTTCTTGTTTTTTGGCAATTCCACATTGCTCATTTGCGAAACTGATCTCTGCCATAATTTCCCCCTTTGTGTCCTTAACTGTCACCAGAGCAGCCAAAATACAATCCACAGAATTGTATTTGTTGTGCTTTGGCACCAGATGTCCCAAAGCCGCTTGAAATTTATTCCAGTTTGTGGCATCAACTCTTTAAGTCACAGCCTACCTCCTACCATTGTCTCTCACTATCTAAGCTGAGCTCCCGCTATATTTTTATTATTTATTCACACTAATTAGACTTCAAGGGCATTTGTTACCCCTGAGAAGGTGGCAGTGAGCCACTTACTCAATACAACTGAATGTCTTTCCAGGCCTTTTCAGGGGCCAGTTAATAATCAGCCACGTTACTGTGCGTTTGGAGTCATGTGTAGGGCCAGACCAGGTAAGGGCATCAGTTCAGGAGGAGGCAGTGGTCTAATGATATTATTGCTGGACTGTTAATCCAGAGACCCAAGCTGGGGACCTGGGTTAATCCTGCCACAGCAGATGGTGGAATTGAAATTCCATAAAAATCTGGAATTAAGAATAACAAAAACCATGAATCCATTGTCGATTGTCAGGAAAAACCCATCTGGTTCACGAATGCCCTTTAGGGAAGGAAACTACCATCTTTATCTGGTCTGGCCTACATGTGACTCCAGACACACAGCCAATGTGGTTGCCCTCTGGGCAATTAGGGATGGGCAATGGATGTTGGCCTAACCAGTGATACCCTCACAGTGTGTATAAAATAAAGTCTCCTTCCTTAAAGAACATAAGTGAACCTGATGGTAGGGCAGGTGGGGGCAAATGCAGGGGGTTTTACAACAATCCAGTAGGTTTATGGTTATCATCACTGAAACAGGGTCACTCATTCCTGACTTAGTTACACAAATTTAAAATTCCCCAGCTGCTGTGATGGGGTTTGAACTCAATCCTCTGGGCCACAGTCTACTCTCTTGATCACTAAGCCTCTCCGCTCCCATTTCGGAGGGTCATGTCTAGGACAACTTGTCAGCCAAGTCCACTTTCCTCCAAAATGGACAATCAGATTTCGAGAGTGCCTCTCCTTCCAACTGGAAATTGATGACTTATGGAATTTTCTACAGTCAGTCAATACTGGCTGTGCAATCTACCAACCAATTAGAGACATCAAGGACCCATAATTCTGCCTTTATCCTCAAACCTTCCATCCAAAACCCCTCCCCAAGACATCCATTTCTGAACAAACCCAGAGGATCCTCACTGTCTGCTCTTAACTCTGAGAAACAGGATGTACCCTGCCTCAAGATTCACCCTGCCAAATACTGCTAATGTTGTCAATTTCAAAGGAGGAAGATAAACCGTTACAAATTTGTCCATCAAGTTCATGCCAACAGTATAGCCTCAGCAAACAACATGTCTTAGACACACGGTTAATTTGTGAGAATTCACAACCTGATTGCTAAGCTGACACCCTCCCAGAAGGGAAAGTGGCTTCATCTAGGGGCTATAGGAATTGGGTGGACATTCTTAATGGGGGGAGTGTTTTATGGGCTCCCACAACCCATGTAACTCCAGAATTTATGTTCCGAGCTCAGATCTCCGCTTGACAGGAATCTTTGGACATGGATCTGAGCCTCGGACCTTGTGATTTGGATGGGGTGCAAGGGTTAGGTCGAAACTTAGGCCATTCAGCCCTTTGAGCCTGCTCCACCATTCAATACAATCATGGACCGATACTCTATCTCGATCTCACATTCCTAATTTTGCCCCATACGCCTCAACATCTTTAAAATCCAAAAAGGTTAGTTAAAAAACGTGTCTATCTCTTTCTTGAGTATGTTCAGTAACTTGGCGTTTGCAGCCTTCTGTGGTCGAGTATTCCTTAGGTTCCTCTGAGATCCATTGAAGACTGGGGCAGAAGAGATCCACATAAACCAGGTCATGGGCTCCAGGAAAGTGAAATGCAGCATTGAAACTGCCTGATACCAAACTCAGTCTCTCACACATGCACCACATCCCCAAGTCTTTTCCACTGAGCGGCTAAGTCCCGGGACTGTGTAATTTTGTAGTTCTGGTTCACATACCAACAACCTGAACGATTATTGTAGCTTTGTCCACAAGCTTTTCCACTTGGACTGTTAGCTCGTAGTGGCCTGAGTTTTTACGCTCAGCTTTGCGGATGAACAGCACTGTGTCTGATTCCGTGGTGCGAACATTAATTGTACTTAAATCCAAAGGAGCGTCATCCTTTGTCCAGGTGACCTTTGGCCTGGGTTTACCCTGGTAAAAGAGGTTAATTGTATAAATCAGTGCCTGAACCGGTTTTAATGCAATATTTGTTTTGTAACAATGGATGGAAGAATCTTCTTCAAGTTGTGGCTGTTAGAAGACCGTACCACAAAAAGAAGCATCTTGCACTTCTAAAGCACCTTTCTCAACCTTAAGGCATCCCAAAGTGCTTCACAGCCAATGAAGTATTGTTCAAGTGTTACAATGCAGTAAACATGCCATCCAACATTCACACAACAAGTTCCCAAAAGCAGCAATAACCAGACCTTTTGTTTCTATTGCATCTTGTCAGAAATCACACGACACCAGCTTATAGTCCAACAGGCTTATTTGAAATCACAAGCTTTCAGAGTTCACCTGATAAAGGAGCAGCGCTCCAAAAGCTTGTGATTACAAATAAACCTGTTGGACTATAACCTGGTGTCGTGTAACTTCTGACTTTGTCCACCCCAGTCCAACACTGGCACCTACACATCATGGCTTCTATTAATCTTGGTTGAATGAAAAGTTTTGGCCAAAATACAACGATCCCACTACTTTCTTGTTACTGTATTGTGTTTACGGTAAACATGGCTGAATGCACTTCACCTGATTTTCATACCTGAAACCTTCATGAACTAAAGTAACATTTTACAAAGGACAAATATTGACCTAAAATGGCTGCTACAATGACCTGACCATGAGCCAAACTTATGAAATATCAATAAACATGGAACTATCCAAAGTGAAATTAACCTCTTTATAAAAGGCTCTGAAGCTCTGACCTGGAAGCTACAAATGTGGATTCAATTTACAGGCAGATCATCCAGCTTGGAAAAAAAATACAATAATGCCTGACACCAGAATCTACAAATGAACTACATTTCAGGCAACATCTCGTGAGCTGCAAAGCACAGAAAGAAATAAAAATGAACTGCTTTTGGCAAAAACACTGTCCACTCTCTCCCCCTGCCTGTCCGAAACTCAGGAACCAGAGCCCATTGCAAAAGCAACTTATGGAAACAGTTATTCACAGAAAGCTCAAGGATATCTGTAAACTGCACCAATGCTGAGGAAACAAGACAACAACTAATTGCTCTCAAGTTTCATTCTCACAATTCAAGAATTTTAGGAACTTCAAACTGCGATTACTTCAACTTTTCTGTCTATACCATACACATTCCTTTCTGTCTATACCATACACATTCCTTTCTGTCTATACCAGGCACATTTCTTTCACTAGGTCTGGCAGCACCTATGAAGAGAAATCAGTGTTAACATTTTAGGTCCAGTGACCCTTCCTGAGCTGTTCCAGCAATTTCTCAGAGATAGTAGGAACTGCAGATGCTGGAGTCTGAGATAACACAGTGTGGAGCTGGAGGAACACAGCAGGCCAGGAAGCATCAGAGGAGCAGGAAAATTGACGTTTCG